>NW_020837954.1:10632233-10921513 GCF_003676395.1 Aethalodelphis obliquidens
GGACTCTCAACCACTGCGCCACCAGGGAAGCCCCCTTAAACTTTTAAGTTCAATGTAGAGAGATCATTCCTCTTTATTTAGCAAATGTTAATCACCTTTAAGGGAGCTTTTAATCAATGTTTGAGTCCATTCACAAATTTAGTTTACGAAACTCAACATTTAAAATCATGTTTATATATTTAATATATTTAATCACTCAAAAGTATGTCAACTGACTAAAAAACGCCTCTTATAGATCCAATAAATTAAACTTTAAAATGTGACAAATCTTACATTCTCTCAAGTATTCCAATTTTTAAAAAAATAATTATTTATTTTTGGCTGTGTTGGGTCTTTGTTGCTGCACGCGGGCTTTCGCTAGTTGTGGCAAGCGGGGGCTAATCTTCATTGTGGTGCGCTGGCTTCTCATTGCGGTGGCTTCTCTTGTTGCGGAGCACGGGCTCTAAGATGCACGGGCTCAGTAGTTGTGGCATGTGGGCTCAGTAGTTATGGCACGCAGGCTCAGTAGTTGCAGCGCACGGGCTTAGTTGCTCCGTGGCATGTGGGATCTTCCCGGACCAGGGATCAAAACCATGTCCCCTGCATTGGCAGGCAGATTCTTAACCACTGAGCCACCAGAGAAGTCCCGTATTCCAATATTGATTGGTTGTAATTCTTGAATGTCTTCTAATTTAAAATCACAATACTAAATCCTTTTTTTTTTTTTTTTTGGCCACATCGCACAGCATGCGGGATCATACTTCCGCGAACAGGGATTGAACTGGTGTCGCCTGCAGTGGAAGCATGGAATCTTCCACTGTACCTCCAGGGAAGTCCCTAAATCAATTTCTTGATGGGTATTTTAAACTGGTATCAAAAGGGTGATCATTACTCTAATAGGTCAATTTCCCTTAACTATTGCAAAGACTTAAAATACCAAATGTGTACAAATTAACACAAATATTATGAGTCTGATGATTCTCTTAAACGTTTCTACATGTATTTATAAATCCTTACAGGATTAAAAATACTTACCCAATTCCACAGTTTACATTACAATTCACTCTTGATGATGTACATTCTATGGGTTTGGACAAATGTATAATGACATTGTAATGTAAACTATGAACTTTGGGTGATTATGATGTGTCCAAGCAGGTTCATCAATTGTAACAAACGTACCACTCTGATGGGGGATGTTGATAATGGCAGAGGCTAGGTATGTGTTGGGACGGGGGTATATGGGAAATCTCTGTACCTACCTCTTTAGTTTTGCTGCCTAAAACTAAACCTAATACTGCTCTAAAAATATAAAGTCATAATCTTTTAAAAAATGTTTACTGTCTATGGAAACAACACCATCTTAAATAGTCTTGTATTCCCCTCTCAGGCCATTTCAAGGGTACCATCTCAGCTGGACTGGGTTTGTTAATAACCAGAGAGGCCCCTGGTGGTAACACCACAGATTCCTGCCTCAATTTGACTGTTGTGTTGAGGACTATTTCTGTGTTGCCTTGTCTCACAGCCTGCCTCCCATAGATTCTGGACACTCCTTACCTGATTCTTTTCTCTCCCAGTTCACTACTTGGTTAGTTTCAACCAATCTATCTTCTGCTCCACTCCAGTCTGAAGTTTTTCTTGGTCATCCTTTGAGCACCACAGCTCTTAGATATTTCAGTGCCATGCCATGGACTTTCTCACAGTCTCGTCCAACTCTGTTTCACGGCTCCAAGTTCATGCCATTGATGGGTAGAGGAAGGTGAGGTGAGAAGATGGAGCAGGCAAAGCATATTTAGACTTCTGAATGGCTTCTCCCATGGCACCCTCCTCTCTATGAGGATCAGGGAACAAGCAGGGATGTACCATTGCCCTTGCACTCTTTTTCCCTAGTGGGGTCATCTCATTCACCGCTCATCTGCCTGACCTCAGAATTCTCCCCGCAGAGTCCTGAAGGTGTACCAGGGTCTAGGCATCCCAAGGTCAGTTCACAGAGCCAAAGGGCTAATCAGATCCGCAAGTAATTTTGCTCATATCTCTGTCTCTCTGTCTCTGTCTCTCTCTGTCTGTCTCTCATACGCGCGCACACACACACACACACACACCCTTCTATACAACTGATCCTCTGTTGCTTGGAACTCAGGCTCAAAATCATTCCCCTATCAACTACCATGAGGCCAGGCACTTACAAACTGAACCCCTAAGCAGGTTACATTAATTCTATCATCTCCTTCAGCTATTGACAAAGGAGCTGCCTAACCTATTTCCTTTTTGGTCTTCTTTTACAGCACTCTCACCTGAATATCAAATAGGTTTTTGCACTGAGGCAGACAAGTTGAATGACTAGTTGAAAACAGATCGTTTTGGTGGGAGGGGAATAACTGAACAAAATAGACATGGCAGGTCTCCCTCTTCCCACCAAGGCAGTGAAAGAACACTGGGCACAGAGTCGGAGGGCTTAGTCGCCATTCTGACTTCTCCTACAAACTGCATCTCGGGACCAACTTCTGTGAGTGTTAGTTCCTTCACCTGTGGCATCGCTGACATGGACATAGGAGCAAGTGATAAGGGTGTTTCCAAGATTATGGAGCACGGAAAACACTTGAAGTCTTCTCTTTAGTTGGGTACCAGGATCTGACACGCTCCTGGTTTTCCTCCAGCCTCACTGACCGGCCTTAGTATCTATACTGGTTCCCCTTCATCTCCCCAGCCTCTATTGATTGGGTTCAATACTTGGACTTCTGCTTTCCATCTCTACTTATTTACTTGATGATATTATCCAGTCACATGGCCTTTAATATCATCTGTAGGCTGATGACTCCCACACTCCAACCTGCAGCCTAGAACTCTCCTTTGATGTCCAGACTTGTATTTCCACCTGCCTTCTTATCATCTCAGCTTGGGTGACAAATAGGCATCTCAAATAATCCATTCCAACCCTACTTTCCTGCTGTCTTTCCTTGTTCAGTAGATGGCAATTCCATCCTTCCAGTTGATTGGATCCAAAACTGTTCAGTCATCCATTACGCGCCTCTTTCATGCCTCCTGTCTATTCCATCAGCAAATCCTTTGAGTCCTATCTTCAAAAGCTGTCCTGAATCAGATGGTTTTTTACCACCCCCATTGCCACCACCCTGATGCAAGTCAACATTACATCTCACTTGGATTCTTGTTCTAGTTTCCTAAGTGGTCTTCCTGGTTCTGACCTTGCCCTCTTCCACCCTCCTCGGTCTGTATTGAACACAGTTGACATCTTGATCTTGTTAAAATATAAATTAGATCATGTCATTCCTCTCCACAAAACTTTCCAATTTCTCCCCATCACATTCAGAAAAATTACTATTACACATCACTTACCATAAAGTGGGAATCATAACAGTGCCTACTTCATAGGGTTGTTGTGAGGATTAAAAGAGTCAATACATGTAAAGCACTTAAACTAATACTCATTGAGTGTTTACTGTGTATCAAGCACTGCCCTACATACTTTATATATATTAACTCATTATGTATTGACTCATTAATTCTCATAAGCATTCTGAGGTATATACTGTTACTATACCCATTTTACAGTTGAGGAAACTGCATTACAGAGAGGTTAAATAACCCTCCCAAGGACACACAGCTAGTGAGTAGCAGTTGGCCTTCAAAGCCTGTGCTTTCACTACCCTCACTAGTCAGTAAGGCTTCTTCTGTGACATACTCTGTAGATGCTGACTAATACCCCATCACATAGAGGGACTATTCCTTTACTTACCCAGTTCCTCACTAAGTCATCTGATCATTCCAGAGGTTCTCACTAAAGCCAATAAATCCATTTATTCAGTAAATATTGAGTGATAATATTCTAGGCACTGGGGACACAGCAGTGAACAACCAAAAAATGGGCATGAAACTCTGTCCTCATGGAGCTTACATTCTTTTAGAAGTCCTTTTTTCTAATGGAAGTGTCACTAGAGGCCTGACTTGTGTGCGTGTTGACTAATGGTTCTTCTCTCCTTAGGCGATCAGGCTCAGCTTTATTCATTTGGCTTTATTCATTTATTCTCTTGGGCAAGGCATTTGGCTAACTTCTGTGGGAGGAACATGAATGACTCAAATGCGGACCTTGCTCTTGAGAAGGTTGTACATTAACGTGGGCCTGGGTATCTCTAGGAAGCAGTTCTTGTTGAACTTGTTTCTGGGTCGGCCCCATGCCTTTTTCATTTGCATACCCCTCATTAAACATCGAAGGTGCCTAAAGGGGAAGAACATTCATGTCGTTTCCTTTTTCTCCTCCTACAGAGCCTAGAAGAGTGCTTCGACTACAGTGGCTTTTCACTTTTATATTCTTTCTTGAGTACCAATTCTAGAAGGAGTCCTCAGAAAACTATTTGGCCACAGTTGTGTTCCCCATTTTTCTGCCCTTATTAAGGCCCCAGGAATTTAGTTCATCTGCAGAGAGAAGAAGGAAAGCACTAAGGCTATGAGCTACCTTTTATAATTATGAATATTTTAATAGTCCTCTCCCTTACTATTTTTAACCATTTGGTCACTAGGATGGAGGAACCTTGATAATCTACCAAATCCTCACTTAAAGATACAAAAGACTAATTGTCTCTCTCTCTCTCTCTCTCTCTCTCACGCACACACACACACACACACACATACATCCTTCTTAAAGTCCTTCAATGATTTCCCATTTTAGGGAAAAAAATAGCCAATACCTCAGCCAGGTATCCAACTGCCAAAGGCACCGAGTGTCCTGGCTGCTCCTGCCTCTCCAGTCTGGCCTCACTGTGTACCATGAGTCCCCTTGCTTTCTGCACTCCAACCGTAGGGCCTTATGGTGGTTCCCCAAACAAGCCCACTCCATTCTACCACAGGGCTTTCACATGTGCAGTTCCCTCTTCCTGGACAGCACTTTCTCTCCAACTTTCAGATTCAACTCAGTCTTCACTTCCTTGGGCCAGCCTTCCCTAGCCCTGGGCCCTAGGCTCCGCCCAGCATCACACCTTCCCAAAGCACCAGTACCTCTCCTTTGGGCCCCCAGTCACCTGTGCACTCATAACAGTTGTAATTTTACTTAAGTGAAAATATGTCATTACTGTCTCTCCTCTCCACTAAACTCTATGCATCATGAGTGCAAGGAGTATTTCTGGTTTCACTCACTGTTCTATATCCAGAGCTGAGCACAGTGCTGGAAACTAACAAAAGTGCTCATTCATCCAATGAATGTTTAATGAGCCCCTTCTTGTGCCCAGCCTTACTCTATATGGTGGGAATATAGCAGCAAACAAGCCAAAGTCCCTGTCTTCCTGGGGCTAACATTCTAGTTTTGAAGAAGAGATAATAAACAAATAAGCAAGATCATTTCGGGGAATGAGTGTCCTCAGGATAAGGGGGTAGGATGTGACTAGTGGGGACGGGGCGGGATGCTATTTTAGAAAATGGTCAGGGAAGGCCTCTCTCGGGAGATGGCATGGGAGCAGAGTACTGAGTCCTCTGAAAGGGAGGCTAGATTATCAGTGCAAGAATTAGGATAGTCCCAGGCAGACCAGGACAGTTGATCACCCAGCACAGAATGCTGCTGGGAGCCTTGCTTCCTGTCTTCAGCCACTTACACAGGAAAATGCTTCTCCCACACCTTCTAAATCTCTTTTCTAGAAACACTCATATTTTGAGAAATTAATACAACTCAGAACTTAATAAATGCTTTGTAATGAGGAGGAGGCTTCCCAGGCAGCCACAGGCACTCAGCCCAGGAACAATGCTGGCTTGGGGATTCCCACTCACACCAGGCTCCCTCTGTGATCATGAGGCTCTTGGAGGCCCATATTTGGATTTCCACTGGGTGGAATCCACCCACCAGGAAAAGCTCATTTCCTCCCTCTCTCTGGCTCACACTCCCAGCCTGGAAACTTCCCTCACAATACCTCTCAGCAGACTCCTTCTGTGCTCCCTCCTGGTTGGCTATGCTTCCAGCGAGTTCCACTCAACAATAAACCGACTGTAATCAACTACAGAGTGGCGGATCTCTGCCCAGTGGTATTGCCACTCCTTGGGGAACACGTTTAAGCAGACCCTGCCTGAACAATTGGTGGAGGCCCCTTGGCACAGGTGTTAATTCTTCCCACTTTAATTGCTCTAAACTCCGTCTTTAATGGATTTCAAAACAGTTCAGATACAGAGTGAAGTAAGTCAGAAAGAGAAAAACAAATACCGTATGCTAACACATATATATGGAATCTAAAAAAAAAAAAAAGAAAATGGTCAGAAGAACCTAGGGGCAAGATGGGAATAAAGACACAGACCTACTACAGAATGGAACTGAGGATATGGGGAGGGGGACGGGTAAGCTGGGACAAAGTGAGAGAGTGGCATGGACATATATAACTTAAAATAGATAGCTAGTGGGAAGCAGCTGCATAGCACAGAGAGATCTGCTCGGTGCTTTGTGACCACCTAGAGGGGTAGGATAGGGAGGGTGGGAGGGAGAGAGATGCAAGAGGGAAGAGATATGGGGACATATGTATATGTATAACTGATTCACTTTGTTATAAAGCAGAAACTGACACACCATTGTAAAGCAATTATACTCTAATTAAGATGTTTAAAAAAAAACAGTTCAGTTCAAGGGCTAATCTTATTTTCTGTTCCATCTTCAGTCAAATTCCTAAGCCACTGTTAAAAGATTCTTTTTTTCAAATAGATATGTATATGTATGTTTAACTGAATCACTTTGCTGTACACCTGCAACTAACACAACATTGTAAATCAACTGTACCTCAATGAAAAAAATTACAAGAAAACCTACAGACTGGGAGAAAATATTTGCAAACGATGGACCAACAAGCGCTTAATTTCCAAAATATACAAACAGCCCATACAACTCAACAACAAAAAAAACAAACAACCCAATCAAAAACTGGGCAGAAGACCTAAATAGACATTTCTCCAAAGAAGACATATGAATGGCCAACAGGCACATGAAAAGATGCTCAACATCGCTAATTATTAGAGAAATGCAAATCAAAACTGTAATGAGGTACCACCTCACACTGGTCAGAATGGCCATCATTAAAAAGTCTACAAATAACAAATGCTGGAGAGGGTGTGGAGAAAAGGGAACTCTCCTGTGCTGTTGGTGGAAATGTAAATTGGTGGAGCCACTATGGAGAACAGTATGAAGGTTCCTCAAAAAACTAAAAATAGAGTTGCCATATGATCCAGCAATCCCACTCCTGGGCACATATCCAGACAAAACTATAACTCAAAAAGATACATGCACCCCTATGTTCACAGCATCACTAGTCACAACAGCCAAGACACAGAAACAACCTAAATGTCCATCGACAGATGAATGGATAAAGATGTGATGTGGTACATATATAGAGAATGGAATGTTACTCAGCCATTAAAAAGAATGAAATAATGCCATTTACAGCAACATGGATGGACCTGGAGATTATCATACTAAGTGAAAAGTCAGACAGAGAAAGACAGATATCACATGATATCGCATATATGCGGAATCTAAAGAAAATGATACAAATGAACTTATCTACAAAACAGAAACAGACTCACAGACTTAGAGAATGAACTTATGGTTATCAGGGGGGAAAGTCTGGGGGTGAGGGATAAATTGGGGGTTTGGGATTGACATTGCACACTGCTATATTTAAAATAGATAACCAACAAGGACCTACTGTATAGCACAGGGAACCCTGCTCCATATTTTGTAGTAACCTAAATGGGAAAAGTATTTGAAAAAGAATAGATACATGTATATGTATAACTGAATCACTTTGCTGTACAACTGAAACTAACACAAGGTTGTTAATCAACTGTACTCCAATATAAAATTAAAAAAATAAAAAGAGAAACAAGTATTAACATATATAAAAAGTATGACACAAATGAACCTATCTATGAAACAGAAACAAACTCACAGACATAGAGAACAGACTTGTGGTTGCCAAGGGGGAGAGGGGGTGGGGGAGGGATGGAGTGGGATTTGGGGGTTAGCAGATGCAAACTATTATATACAGAATGGATAAACAACAAGGTCCTGCTGTATAGTGCACGGAACTATATTCAATATCCTGGGATAAACCATAATGGAAAAGAATCTAATAAGGAATGTATATACAAGTATAACTGAATCACTTTGATGTACAGCAGAAATTAACACAACACTGTAAATCAACTATAGTTCAATTAAAAAAATTTACAGAACCTGGCCCACAATGCAGGAGTTAATTAATGAAAAACATACTATAAACAATATATGTTCTCTTAAAAAAACAGCTTCTTTTTTTCTTTTGCCCTCTTTCCCACCTTCCCGTCTCCCTTGCCTTCTCCCCCTGCCTCCCCACCTCCTCCCACTGCTCTGAGTGTCCTGGGGCTCTAGGGTGAAATCTGGAGAGTTCTAATCTCAACTCTCCTCTCACCAACTGTATGGGCAACATTAGCACCTACCTCTTTGGGATGTTAGGAGGATGAAGAGAGTTAATATAGGTGTAGTAGTGAGAACAATAGTACAGGTAGGCCTTCAAGTGGATTTATTGAACGAATGAAATGTTAGTTCTTATTCTTGTCCCTGAGATCTGAGGGCCCTTTGTGTCCTGCTCAGAGAGTAAGTGACGGCCTCCTATGGTTTTATTTGAAGAGACAAAATATCCTTTTGTCCAAATGTCTCCCTGCCAACTTTAAAATCCCTACAACTAGCATCTGTATTTAACAGAGCACATGAGGAGGAGGGGAAGCATTATAACAATTGTCCCATTCTTTTTCCAGAAGAATTTATCAGATTAAATGGAAGGGGAATACTAGAGCTGGACGGGGGCAGGAAAGAGGATGTGGCTTGTTCACAAGAGAAGGTCAGAAGGGGGTGGGGGGTATCATGAAAGCACTGGGCTCTTGAGTGAGTGAGGAGAGCTGAGGTAGAAGGCGTGGAGAAGGAGAAACAAAGCCTGTGGAAAGGAGAGGTTCTAAGACAAAATTCACCTAGGATGTTGGAAGCAAGTCCTTTCTAAATCAACACACCTTCCCCCGCACGTCCCCACTCTACCCCAGTGCAGCTGGGCTGCTTACTGCAGTCAGCCTGGTCAACAGAAAAGAGCCTGGATTTTCAAGCCAGCATGAACTCGGAGCAAATTCCAGTTCTGCCATTTACTCATTGACAAAGTAAATTGACCTCTCTAAACCATGGAATCCTCTTCTGTAAAAAATAAAAACCAAAACACCCTGGAAGAGTACTTGTGAGGATTAAATAAAGTAACGCAGGCGACGTGCCAGCTTAGTGCCCAGCTCCTAGTAGGTGCACAAATCGTTTTGCTTCCTCCTAACTATGGCCCAACGCGTGCCCAAAATGCACTCAGCCAGCTTTCCCAACACACGCCAAATCCATAACCTCTTGCACGTTTTCATGTCTAGCTTTTACATGTAATTCATTACATTTAAGTGCAATTCAACAAAGACTTTATAGAATGCCAAAATTTTATAGATTTCATAGACTATAAACTAAGTGCTAGGGATGTAACAGGATCAAGTCTTACGTGTTCCCTTCCCCCCCAAAATCTGTAATCTAAAGGGAAGACTGGCAACTAAATATGCAGTTACAATGGTAATGAGCATTCCAGTAAGGGAAATACAAGAGCTGTCAGAACACATATGGCTCTCAGATTATATAATAAATGCATACGTGAGATCTATGTCATTTAGGCTGTGTCAGGACTCAGCAATCAAGTACAACCACAATAGAAATCCACACAGACATCCCAGCGAAGCTGATTTTTATGTTGGAGGTAGTTCCAAAGTTGGCACGTAACTGAAGACCTCATAAGCATCACCTTTTTAAAACAATTCCCTAAATTACCCATCAAATACAGTACACATGGTTTCTATCCACAATCATGCATAGTTATGTATATGTAAACATGTAATAATGTATAATAATAAGGAATATTTATTAAAGAATAAATATGTAAAATATGTTTATAGATTTTTTTACATAGAAGAGAACAAAAGTTGAATTAGAAAAAGGTTGCAAAATCAACGTTCTTCATGTAAAAACTTTCTGTAGAAATGCATGTATAAAGTCCTAAAAAGTCCAGGGAACAGTTGCAATGCAAAGCACATTCACACTCTTGTACCACTCTGGCTTTTTCTCAAAAAAGTGCAAATAAAGGCAATAGACTCAGGAAATCATCCTTTGGTTCTTATAGGTTCCAGTTGATCTTGCAGAGTAATAGAAAGAAAACTAGCCCCCAAAACCTTGTTAGCCTTATATCCTTGGACAAGGGATGAAATAATAAAATCTCAAGGTTTTAAGGGAACAAAAGATCAGGAGTCCAACCTCTCATTAGATGTTTCAGTCCCTCCCAAGGGACCAAACAGCTGCTACTTAGATAATTCCAGTGGCTGGAAACCACCCAATCCACCTAAGAACACCTCCAGCAATAAGTGATTTAAACATACAATTACTTCAAAAATTTAATACATCAAAATAATGTGTTGTCCATAAAAAAGAATGAAATAATGCCATCTGCAGCAACATGGATGGACCTAAAGATTATCATATTAAGTGAAGTAAGTCAGACAAAGACAAATATCATATGTCCATATATAGTATATGTCTAAGTGTAAAATCCATATTATACGTAGAATCTAAAAAAAATGATACAAATGAACTTATTTACAAAACAGAAATAGACTCACAGACATAGAAAACAAACTTATGCTTACCAAAGGAGATAGCAGGGGGCAGGGGGTAGGCGGGAGAGATATTAGGAATTTGGGATTAACATATACACACTACTATATATAAAATAGGTAAACAAGAAGGACCTGCTGTATAGCACAGGGAACTATACTCAATATCTTGCAATAATCTATAATGGAAAAAAATCTGCAAGAATATATACGTATGTATAACTGAATCACTTTGCTGTACAATTGAAACTAACACAACATTGTAAATTAACTATACTTCAATTTAAAAAATAAAGGGAAAAAATAATGTGTTGCATCAGGATCTTTCTGGCATTGTTTCACTTTAAAACTATTATGAAGAATTTACTCTGTAATATCCTTAGGTGTATAAAAGGTTCATACAAATTGATTTTTTAAATCACTAAGATCTGAAATGACAAATAAGTAACAATATAAATCGATAATCACAACATCTGTATTAAAAAGTTCAGCCTAGCTCATTTAATAGGCAAAAAGAATCTCACATCACACTCCATTAAATAACAAAGGTTATGAAAATGGTAATATGCAACGTTAGCAAAGGAGCAATGAAACACACTTAGGAACCATGGTAGAATGCAGACTGCTACGCATTCTATGTATTTCAATTTGGCAATACTCATCTGTCAAAGAATAAAGACCAAGATCACCAGAGGTTCATTTGTCTGTTTTAAATCACAGCTGAGCCTACTAATTTACCAGTCAAGCCAATACACACCAATGGAGAAATTAGCAGAGTAGTTCCCTGAAGGGGAAAAAGTGTGTGTGGCGGGGTAGATTTGTTTGTGTTTTTGGTTTATATTTTTTTATATTTTGGTTTTGAGGTGCTAGGAAGGAGGAATGCCTGGTGGTTATTCTAACTAAGCACTGAAAACTAGCACTCTGAGTAGGCAGTTGGTTTAAACAAGTCCCATTTCTCACTGGTGAGAAAAGTCTTCAGTCAGGTCTGGGGCGGGGGTGGGGAGGCCCCCTTAAAGTTCATGGTCCTTTATTAGCCTCAGCACGTTAGAACAAGTCGGGATGAAACATAACCTTTAGTTTTGATATTTCCTAGGCAGTTTTGCTGTAAGTGACAATTTTTCTTTCTATTCATTGATTCAACAATGAGCATTAAGAACCAACTCCATGCTGGACACCGCTAATGAAATAGTAAGGAAGGTGGATAAAGTCCCTGCACTCATGGAAACTGCCACTTAGCAATGTGATCTCGTCACAAAAATGTTTATGTTATTTGACCTAAAAATTCCACTTCAGGAAACCCATGCTAAGGAGATAATAAATAAAATGGTCAAATATTTATACACAAAGATATCCACTGGAGTATTGCTTAGCAAAAGAAAAAAAGAAAAAGAAAATGGAAACAACCTAAACTTCCAACAATAGGGAAACAGTTGAAAAAACTACATTCATAAAATTGACTATAAAAGGCTTAATAACATGGGAAAACATGATATAACTTTAAGCGAGGTAAATATTATGAAATAACACAGATTGTGGTCTCAATTATATTAAATGAATATTTAAAATGCCTAGACAGAAATATAGCTGAAGTGCTAACATTATTGGTATATGAATGTTATGAATTTTCATATGAATGAAAGTTTTTTCCCTTTATATTTTGATTTATTTGTTTTTGTGACAGCATGTATTAATTTTATAATCTAGAAAGTTTGGCAAGCCCCTGATCCCCTCCCCAAAAAAGAAGAAACCGTAACAAAAACAAGCCCCCAAACTAGGCAAAACTGAAAAGTGCTCTACAAATGGCTTAGCTGTGTGTTTGCAGTTAAGATCCTGTAACCTAGGACTCTGTGTCTAAAGGCAGAATTTCCATGAGAATTAATCTCATTTTTGCTCCTACTGACTCTATAGAAACTGCTCTCTCCATGGTTTACCCCAAGAGGAGCAAACAAGAGTGACACAGACTTTTCAGAGGTAGGCAGTGTCCATCACTCCTCACCCTTGGTATTGTATGACCAAGGGAAAAAAATCCCATGTCTCATTTCTACAGGCCACAGTAGTTAAGGAGACTCCTTCACATACATTCTTATCTTGAGCCTCACAGCAACCCCGAGACGTGAGAAGAAGCTGGGAGATGTCAGCGACCCTGCCCCGAGTCTCTCACTGGCAGTAACCAGGGCGTCAGGACTCAGATGCAGGCCTTGGGGCTCCAGGCCCTGTCGTGTCCATGGCACTGACAGGACCCTGGTCCATGGCAGGCATCCAAGGACCCACTTGGTGGAGTCGAGGAGGACTGGCCAGTTATTCCACCAACACTAGTCTTACTGTAAGCTCAGCTGTGTCCAGTTAAATCTACCAAGAGGCACCATAGCTGTAGAGACAGTGAGATTTCACACCTATAAATACAAACTCTTCTTCCTTCCCTTTTTCCCTCTTTAACTTGTCCTTCCAGTGAACACAGGAGAATGCAGATGTCACTAAAGTAGACTACACCAACACTAACATTTATTATCCAAAAGCTAAGTACTTCTATATATAAAAGTTATGGTAAATCGTTCTCTTGTCAACAGATAAAATACCTAAACACAAGCTTGATTTCCTTATCTGTCAACTGTATTGACGGGCACCTGCCCTTCCCATCCTTTCCATGTCACAGGGTTGTTTAGGGGTCAATTGAGATAAAAACGGTGCGAGAGAGCACGTGGACTAAGAGACGGCTCCTTCCTTAAGTAAGATGCTATTAAATGCAAACCCAGAGACCGGGGTCCCGTGGAGTCCTCCAGGAACAAGGAGAGGCTAGCCCGAAGCGCCCGTGCGCCAGTGCAGACCTAACGTGACTCTGGCTGCCCCTGCCTAGCAGAAATCCCCGGTGCTATCGCAGGGGATCAAAGATCACAGCCCCTCAGCAGCCATCAAGTCGTAAAGATGTTCAAAATTGCCAGCGAGCTGCCGGGCGGGGGTTGAAGTGTCGGCGACTGGGCTGACTCGGGGCGCAGGGCGCTTGCGCGCGCAGCTGCCCCCGAATAAATAAATAACCGCGCGGGCGGGCGGCTGCCCGCGCCTGGCGCACTACCCTGCCTAGCCCGGCCCGCCGCTCACGTAGTGAGAGCGTGAGTCAGCGCGTTCGACCGCAGCCCAAACCCGGGTGGGTGCCCTGGCCCGCGCCGCCCGCCTGCACGTACCGCCGGCTCAGGACGCCCGGCGCTCCTCGCCGTGGGCACCCGGTGTGGGCAGGCGGGAGGGGCACCTGGGCTTGAAAGCCATGCGGGAGTGGGCTCGCCTCTCCCTGGCCGGGTCCTCCACGGGAACTCGACTTTGCCCTTGTCCCTGTGTGCTTTCCCACTTGGAGCCGCACGTTTGGCCCGACCCGGTGGTCCCTCGCCCTCGCCCTCGCCCAGCGGTCAGGAGGTAGATGGAGAAGGGGGCTCTGGGCTCCAGCTGCAGGGGGTCGAGTCCAGGGCAGACAGGGGAGGCTGAGGCCAATAAATTAAGGGAGAGAAGTCCCTTATCAATGTAATGTCACATGCAGCGGGAACTTACTCGAGTCGGCCTGCATTTCCTCAAATCTGCACCTGTTTAGTTACAACAACTGACTTTATAAGAGGAAGTTGCCTACGTGCCTGCCGGCTGAAGGACGGAATTAGAAGTACTCTCGACTGAACGTGTGAACAGAGCAGGGCCTCCTGTTCCGCTGTAGATTTACAGAGTCGCAAGACTGGGCCCCCTAAGGGCAGAAAAAATTCCAAGTCCTTCTTTGCCCTTTGGTAAAAGAGCCTTTCCCAAATTAAGGCGCGTTATAAAGCTCTCCTCTTCATGCAGCTGGGACGTGACTGTGTCACTTTTTCAAAGCCTGTGCAAGGGGGTAGTCATGTTATGGGGAGGGCGACAGGAGAAGCATGCTCACGAAGGGAAAGAGATAGATGAGGAAGGGAAGAGGAAACGTTAATTAGGAAAGGAGCACTGAAGAATGAAGTGATTAACAGAACATTATTGCGCCCCTAATGGGGGTCAGCACATCTGGGAACTGGAGATGCAAAGTGGCTCCCATGGTCCCTGCCGTCAAGGGTTCACAGTTGAGAGGGGAACACCAATTAAACAGAGAGTTAAACATAAGGGAGACTTAATGCAATGGTTCAGCACCCAGGCTCAGGAGCCAGGCTGTCACCATGCCAGTTCTGCCGCTTACAGCTCACATGTGACCTTACCCAGGTTACTGACTGTCCCCACTGCCCCACTTCATTTTCCTCGTTGGAAAAATGAGAATGGTGAAAACAGTACTTTTTAGGACTTTTCAGAGAACTGAATACATTAATACAAGAAAAGTCCTTTAACAATGCTATGCATTCACTAGGCGCTCGATAAATATTGTCAACACAACGAATGAAGGAGACCCAGGCAGGGCCAAGTACAGCAAGGCAGGATGTGTACTGCACAACTCCAGAAGTCACATACACATAGATGTGAATGGAACTTTCCAGAGCTGTGTGGCGTGGTAGTCCTAAGTACAAGGGTCTATTTTAATATCGTTCATAATAGCAAAATATTAAAAATTCAAATGCATTTATTCATGATTAAAATGTGGTACATTCATAAAATGGAGTACTACTAAAGCCATTAAAAGAAATAAATAACATTTATGTGTATCAAAATGGATGTCTCTGGATGTCTCCAAAATATACTGTATGAAAAACAGTAAGTTGCAAAATGATACACACAATATGATGCCATTTATATAAAGAAAGCAGACACACAAAAAATTCTGTATATTTTATATATGTGTGTGTTTTTTTTAATGCTGGATGAATACCCACAAACTTAAAGGTACCTCTGGATGGAGGTAGAGGGATTAGGATTTGAAATGGTGGTTATTAGGGATTTATTCTATTCCATATTGTACTAATTGTCTCAGAGAACAATGTGCTTATATATCCTGTAGGTTTGTGCTTTTTTAAGCTATGGACATGTAAACTAAAACCACAAGCAAATATGTCAACACTGGCTAATTCTGGGTTGCAGGAATATGGGTGATCATTACTTTTTTTTAATAGATTCAAAAAATATATTTGATAACTTTTGATAATTACTTTTTCATTTGTATTTTCTGCATATTCAAATTTAAAATAGTAGAGGGGTGGGATAGGGAGGGTGAGAGGGAGACGCAAGAGGGAGGAGATACAGGGATGTATGTATATGTATAGCTGATTCACTTTGTTGTAAAGCAGAAACTAACACACCATTGTAAAGCAATTATACTCCAATAAAGATGTTAAAAAAAGGTCACTTAACCTCTTGGTGCCTTGTTTCCCTCATATATCAAAAGGGAAATAATAACTAGATTTGTTGTGAGACAAAATTCAATAATGAGAAAGTGCTTTGAAAAATATGAAACTGTACCAGTGTGAGGCAATTTTGTTATTATATAGCCTAAGTTGCTTTGGTCTTCTAATTTTTTTTGAAATTAAACATTTGAACACAAAATATCAATTTTGTAAAGAGAATATAGCAAAATAAACATTAGTAAAAAGAAAAAAATAAAATAGTTAACAACCTTGCAGCGGAAGTGGTATGAAAGTTATGGAAGGGGTGGGCCTGGAGGGCATGTCTTGGGTAAAGCTAGGCTCGCTTGCCCAGAACCTTTGGTCCCAACAGAGGACAGAACCGGCTTCCTGAGCCCCCTCTATTCTAACTGCACCCTATGGCAGGAGTGGGTGCCTCTGGCACACCAGGGCTGCCAGCGGGCTGGGCTGGGGCTTCCCTGAGTGTGGTGTTGCTGGGGCCTGTGCTTTGCAAGTTCCTCTTTCAATCTTTAGCCTCCCTAAAATATGGCATGCTGGTGCTTGCTGGGGAAACACCAGGTGACCGGAGAACCCCAGAGAGAGGGTCCCGTGCTCCACAAGTGTGCCACATACGATACCAAACATTTCAGTAAGCTACTGAATGTCACACAGCAAGTGAATGGTAAAGGTGGCCATGGAAAACGAAGCCAACTCCCATCTGCGAGGGCCTGCTCTCCCCAGCCTCTGCTGAGGCCACTTTTACGGGTGTTGCCCTCTTTGGGAGCAGCTCAATGTTGTGGTCACGATTACGGGCTTTGCAGTCACTCACACCTAGGCTCAAGTTGCCAAGGACTACGATTTGGGGCAAGTTACTCAACTCCCCTGAGCCTCTGTTTCCTCTTTATCAAGTGGGGATAACTGCCATGCTGGGAGGACAGGATGGGAGCCCTGGGTGTGTAGCATCAGGAAGAGAAGCCTTTTGATAACAGAGCCTGTTTGAAAGTGCAGATTATTTCTTATCCTATGGCTGTCCTTAACACTAATAAAGGGTTAAATAGCTGTGTAGGAAAGGATGAAAGCCTTTGCCTCAATCACGTGACACTGATCTTGATAGTGACATTCTAAGAGCGTTTTAGGCCTAGGGACAGTTGTTTTAAGAACGCCACTCCCACCCCCCTTAAAGAACCGGTTGTAGTTTTGTTCCTTAAGAGCCCAAATGATCCACTGAAAGCACCATCTCCAAACAGGATGCTCTTCCATTAAAAAAATATATATCACTCAGATACCAGTGACTTCTGAAGGAAGCAAACGAAACTTCTGATTTAAGTGAAACACACCTAGAATTCCTTTTTTCCTCCCTGGGTTGCTTGTTCTCCCTGACACCCATTAAACGAAAGTGTCTACGGGACTTTTAACTCAGTTGTGCTGAAAAGTCACAATTTAAACCCGATTCCCAGCTGCTCCTTTAGAACAAGTTGCACGAGATGCTGTTCAGTCCAGCTAGCCCTAGGGAGGGGTAAACACTTACAGCTGGATGGTGGGACGTGCAGAACGTCAGGGGAACATAACTAAGCAGAGAGAAGCATGTGCTGTGACTAATAAAGAATGACCTGGGGTGTGGCTGTCATGAGAGAAATCACCTCCCCACAGGTTCTGGCACCTAAGAAAGCTGGGGAAAACAATGTCTGACTCCCAGGCAGTGTTTACCCAGCCAGGGTGAATGTGGCTTCAGTTATCACATTCGTGCTTTTCCAAGCTGCCCTCCTGTGGTTTTTCAGGAAGGGGATGCTGCTGCAGGGAGTGTAAATGATCTCCTTGGATAAGCCCCATGTCTAAGAAGCCAGCAACCCAGCCCACAGCAAGACAGAAAAGCCCCCGCCCTCGGCCCAGGCCTGAGCAGAGATGCCCAGATGTATTGCCTGGGCCTCCCTGGCCCGACACTCCTCCCTGCCCTCTTACCAGGGTCTGGCTGGGTATGTAGGGAGGCTCCTGTAGAGAGGCACAGGCCACCACCATCAGAGCCTCCCTCTCCCTTTCTTTCTACTCCAACCACCCTCCCCAGATCTAAGTCAATGTCAAGTTCTGAAAACCCTCCCTGTGTAACATTTCATAAATCCATCCTCCTTCTCCAGCTACCCTAGCTGAGGCTCCAGATCAAGGTCAACATCAACAGTGATAAATCCTGTTGATAGCATGTGCCCTTGATCTGATGTAAGGAAAATGACAGTTAACTTCTGTGATCTTCCTCCTCAAAACTATAACCCCAGTCTAATCGTGAGGAAGACATCAGACAGACCCAAGTTGAGGGACATTCTACAAAATATCCAACCAGCACTCCTTGAAACTGTTAAGGTCATCAAAACCAAGAGAAGTCTGAGAAACTGTCCCAGCCAAAGGGAGACTAAGGAGATGTGATGACTAAATTGTAATGTGGTATCCTGGATAGGATCCTGGAACAGGAAAAAGGACATTATATAAACCCTAATGAAACCTAAATAGAGTATGGTCTTTAGTAGTTAATAACAGTGTATCCACATTGGCTTATTAATTTTGACAAATGTGCCATACAAATATAAGATGTTAATAATAGGGGAAACTGGGTGTGGTGGTATGTGGGAACTCTCTGTACCATCTGCAGTTTTTCTGTGAGTCTAAAACCATGCTGTCAATGATGAAATCAAATAATAAATTAAAAAATACCTTGAGGCAAATGACAATGAAAACACAGCCATACAAAATCTGTGGGATGAAGCGAAAGCAGTTCTTAAAGGGAAGTTTATAGTGATACAGGCCTTCTTTAAGAAACAAAAAAATCTCAAACAAACAACCTAACCCACCACCTAAAAGAATTAGAAAAAGAAGAACAAACAAAACCTAAAGTCAGCAGGAGGAAGGAGATAATAAATATCAGAAAGGAAATAAGTAAAATAGAGATTAAAAAACAATAGAAAAAAACCAATAAAACCAAGAGCTGGTTCTTTGAAAGGGTAAACAAACTTGACAAACCTCTGGCCAGGCTCACCAAGAAGAAAAGTGAGAAGACCCAAATAAACAAAATAAGAAACGAAAGAGGAGAAATCACAACTGATACTGCAGAAATACAAAAAACCATAAGAGAATACTATAAATAATTATATGCCAACAAATTCTACAACCTACAAGAATGAACAACTTTCTAGAAACATACAGCCCACCAAAACTGAATCAAGAAGAAGTAGATAACTTGAACAGATGGATTACTAGAAGTGAAATAGAATCTGTAAAAAAAAAAAAAAAAATCCCTACAAACAAAAGTCCAGGGCCTGATGGCTTTACAGGTGAATTCTACCAAACATACAAAGATGAACTTATACTGATCCTTCTCAAACTCTTCCAAAAGATTGAAGAGGAATGAATACTCCCAAAGACATTCTATGAAGCTACCACCACCCTGATACCAAAACCAGACAAAGCCACCACCAAAAAATAAAATTACAGGGCAATATCTGTAATCAATATAGATGCAAAAATTCTCAACAAAATATTAGCAAACTGAATCCAACAACTCATAAAAAAGATTATACACCACGACCAAGTTGGATTCATCCCAGGATCACAAGGATGGTTCAACATACGCAAATCAATGTAATACACCACATCAACAAAAGAAAAGACAAAAGCCACATGATCATTTCAATAGATGCAGAAAAAGCATTAGATAAAATTCAATATCTGGGGAGAGGGGGAAGATGGCGGAAGAGTAAGACACAAAGATCACCTTCCTCCCCACAGATATATCAGAAATACATCTACACGTGGAACAACTCCTACAGGACACCCACTGAACGCTGGCATAAGACCTCAGACCTCCCAAAAGGCAAGAAACTCCCCACGTACCTGGGTAGGGCAAAAGAAAAAAGAATAAACAGAGACAAAAGAATAGGGACGGGACCTGCACCAGTGGGAGGGAGCTGTGGAGGAGGAAAGGTTTCCATACACTAGGAAGCCCCTTTGGGGGTGGAGACTGCTGGTGGAAGAGGGGGAAAGCTTCGGAGCCGTGGAGGAGAGTGCAGCCACAGGGTGCGGAGGGCAAAGCGGAGAGAGTCCCGCACAGAGGATCAGGGCTGACCGGCACTCACCAGACCAAGAGGCTTGTCTGCTCACCCGCCGGGGCGGGCGGGGCTGGGAGCTGAGGCTCGGGCTTCGGTCGGAGCACAGGGAGAGGACTGGGGTTGGCGGCATGAACACAGCCTGCAGGGAGTTAGTGTGCCACGGCTAGCCGGGAGGGAGTCCGGGGAAAAGTCTGGACCTGCCGAAGAGCAAAGAGACTTTTTTTTTCCCTCTTTTTTTCCTGGTGCGCGAGGAGAGGGGATTAAGAGCGCTGCTTAAAGGAGCTCCAAGGACGGGCGTGAGCCGCGGCTATCAACGTGGACCCCAGAGACGGTCATGAGATGCTAAGGCTGTTGCTGCCGCCACCAAGAAGCCTGTGTGCGAGCACAGGTCACTCTCCACACCTCCCCTCCCGGGAGCCTGTGCAGCCCACCACTGCCAGGGTCCCGGGATCCAGGGACAACTTCCCTGGGAGAACGCATGGCGCACCTCAGGCTGGTGCAACGTCATGCTGGCCTCTGCCGCCGCAGGCTCGCCCTGCATCCGTAACCATCCCTCCCCCGGCCTGAGTGAGGCAGAGCCCCCGAATCAGCTGCTCCTTTAACCCCGTCCTGTCTGAGCGAAGAACAGACCCCCTCCTGCGACCTACACGCAGAGGTGGGGCCAAATCCAAAGCTGAACCCCGGGAGCTGTGCGAACAAAGAAGGGAAAGGGAAATCTTTCCCAGCAGCCTCAGGAGCAGCAGATTAAATCTCCACAATCAACTTGATGTACCCTGCATCGGTGAAATACCTGAATAGATAATGAATCATCCCAAATTGAGGAGGTGGGCTTTGAGAGCAAGATATATTATTTTTTACCCTTTTCCTCTTTTTGTGAATGTTTATGTGTATGCTTCTGTGTGAGATTTTGTCTGTATAGCTTTGCTTTCACCATTTGTCCTAGGGTTCGGTCCGTCCATTCTTTTTGTTTGTTTTTACTTAAAAACATTTTTTTCTTAATAATTATTTTTTATTTTAATAACTTTATTTTATTTTACCTTACTTTATTTTTTCTTTCTTTCTCCTCCCTCCCTCCCTCCCTCCCTCCTTTCTTCCTTTCTTTCTTTCTTTCTTATTTTTCTCCCTTTTATTCTGAGCCATGTGGATGAAAGGTGCTTGCTATTGCAGCCAGGAGTCACTGCTGTGCCTCAGACGTGGGACAACCAACTTCAGGACACTGGTCCACAAGAGACCTCCCAGCTCCACGTAATATCACACGGCGAAAATCTCCCAGAGATCTCCACCTCAACACCAACACCCAGCTTCACTCAATGACCAGCAAGCTACAGTGCTGGACAACCTATGCCAAACAACAAGCAAGACAGGAACACAACCCCACACATTAGCAGAGAGGCTGCCTAAAATCATAATAAGGCCACAGACACCCCAAAATACACCACCAGATGTGGACCTACCCACCAGAAAGACAAGACCCAGCATCAACCGCCAGAACACAGGCACTAGTCCCCTCCACCAGGAAGCCTACACAACCCACTGAAGCAACTTTAGCCACTGGGGACAGACACCAAAAACAACGGGAACTACGAACCTGCAGCCTGCAAAAAGGAGACCCCAAACACACTAAGATAAGCAAAATGAGAAGACAGAAAAACACACAGAAGATGAAGGAGCAAGATAAAAATCCACCATACCTAACAAATGAAGAGGAAATAGGCAGTCTACCTGAAAAAGAATTCAGAATAATGATAGTAAAGATGACCAAAATTGTGGAAATAGAATAGAGAAAATGCAAGAAACATTTAACAAGGACCTAGAAGAACTAAAGAGGAAACAAGCAACGATGAACAACACAATAAATGAAATTAAAAATACTGTAGAAGGGATCAATAGCAGAACAACTGAGGCAGAAGAACGGATAAGTGACCTGGAAGATAAAATAGTGGAAATAATTACTGCAGAGCAGAATAAAGAAAAAAGAATGAAAAGAACTGAGGACAGTCTCAGAGACCTCTGGGACAACATTAAAGGCACCAATGTTAGAATTGTAGGGGTCCCAGAAGAAAAAGAGAAAAAGAAAGGGACTGAGAAAATATTTGAAGAGATTATAGTTGAAAACTTCCCCAATATGGGAAAAGAAATAGTTAATCAAGTCCAGGAAGCACAGAGAGTCCCATACAGGATAAAACCAAGGAGAAACATGCCAAGACACATATTAATCAAGCTAACAAAAATTAAATACAAAGAAAACATGTGAAAAGCAGCAAGGGAAAAACAACAAATAACACACAAGGGAATCCCCATCAGGTTAACAGCTGATCTTTCAGCAGAAACTCTGCAAGCAGAAGGGAGTGGCAGAACATATTTAAAGTGATGAAGGAGAAAAACCTACAACCAAGATTACTCTACCCAGCAAGGATCTCATTCAGATTTGATGGAGAAATTAAAACCTTTACAGACAAGGAAAAGCTGAGAGAGTTCAGCACCACCAAACCAGCTTTACAACAAATGCTAAAGGAACTTCCCTAGGCAAGAAACACAAGAGAAGGAAAAGACCTACAATAACAAACCAAAAACAATTAAGAAAATGGGAATAGGAACTTACATATCGATAATTTCCTTAAATGTAAATGGACTAAATGCTCCCACCAAAAGACACAGATTGGCTGAATGGATACAAAAACAAGACCCATATATATGCTGTCTACAAGAGACCCACTTCAGACCTAGGGAAACATACAGACTGAAAGTGAGGGGATGGAAAAAGATGTTCCATGCAAATGGAAATCAAAAGAAAGCTGGAGTAGCAATTCTCATATCAGACAAAATAGACTTTAAAATAAAGAATATTACAACAGACAAAGAAGGACACTACATAATGATCAAGGGATTGATCCAAGAAGAAGATATAACAATTTTAAATATTTATGCACCCAACATAGGAGCACGTCAATACATAAGGCAAATACTAACAGCCATAAAAGGTGAAATCGACAGTAACACAATCATAGTAGGGGACTTTAACACCCCACTTTCACCAATGGACAGATCATCCAAAATGAAAATAAATAAGGAAACACAACCTTTAAATGATACATTAAACAAGATGGACTTAATTGATATTTATAGGACATTCCATCCAAAAACAACAGAATACACATCTTTCTCAACTGCTCATGGAACATTCTCCAGGCTAGATCATATCCTGGGTCACAAATCAAGCGTTGGTAAATTTAAGAAAATTGAAATCATATCAAGTAACTTTTCCGACCACAACGCTATGAGACTAGATAGCAATTACAGGAAAAGATCTGTAAAAAACAGAAACACATGAAGGCTAAACAATACACTACTTAATAACGAAGTGATCACTGAAGAAATCAAAGAGGAAATCAAAAAATACCTAGAATCAAATGACAATGGAGACACAATAACCCAAAACCTACGGGATGCAGCAAAATCAGTTCTAAGAGGGAAGTTTATAGCAATACAATCCTACCTTAAGAAACAGGAAACATCTCGAATAAACAACCTAACTTTGCACCTAAAGCAATTAGAGAAAGAAGAACAAAAAACCCCAAAGTTAGCAGAAGGAAAGAAATCATAAAGATCAGATCAGAAATAAATGAAAAAGAAATGAAGGAAACAATAGCAAAGATCAATAAAACGAAAAGCTGGTTCTTTGAGAAGATAAACAAAATTGATAAACCATTAGCCAGACTCATCAAGAACAAAAGGGAGAAGACTCAAATCAATAGAATTAGAAATGAAAAAGGAGAAGTAACAACTGACACTGCAGAAATACAAAAGATCATAAGACATTACTATAAGCAACTCTATGCCAATAAAATGGACAACCTGGAAGAAATGGACAAATTCTTAGAAATGCACAACCTGCCAAGACTGAATCAGGAAGAAATAGAAAATATGAACAGACCAATCACAAGCACTGAAATTGAAACTGTGATTAAAAATCTTCCAACAAACAAAAGGCCAGGACCAGATGGCTTCACAGGCAAATTCTATCAAACATTTAGAGAAGAGCTAACACCTATCCTTCTCAAACTCTTCCAGAATATAGCAGAGGGAGGAACACTCCCAAACTCATTCTACGAGACCCCCATCACCTTGATACCAAAACCAGAAAAGGATATCACAAAGAAAGAAAACTACAGGCCAATATCACTGATGAACATAGATGCAAAAATCCTCAACAAAATACTAGCAAACAGAATCCAACAGCACATTAAAAGGATCATACACCATGATCAAGTGGGGTTTATTCCAGGAATGCAAGGATTCTTCAATATATGCAAATCAATCAATGTGATACACCATATTAACAAATTGAAGGAGAAAAACCATATGATCATCTCAATAGATGCACAGAAAGCTTTTGAGAAATTCAACACTCATTTATGATAAAAACCCTGCAGAAAGTAGGCATAGAGGGAACTTTCCTCAACATAATAAAGGCCATATATGACAAACCCACAGCCATATCATCCTCAATGATGAGAAACTGAAAGCATTTCCACTAAGATCAGGAACAAGACAAGGTTGCCCACTATCACCACTCTTATTCAACATAGTTTTGGAAGTTTTAGCCACAGCAATCAGAGAATCAAAGGAAATAAAAGGAATCCAAATTGGAAAAGAAGTAAAGTTGTCACTGTTTGCAGATAACATGATACTATACATAGAGAATCCTAAAGATGCTACCAGAAAACTACTAGAGCTAATCAATGAATTTGGTAAAGTAGCAGGATACAAAATTAATGCACAGAAATCTTTGGCATTCCTATACACTAATGATGAAAAATCTGAAAGTGAAACCAAGAAAACACTCCCATTTACCACTGCAAGAAAAAGAATAAAATATCTAGGAATAAACCTACCTAAGGAGACAAAAGACCTGTATGCAGAAAATTATAAGACACTGATGAAAGAAATTAAAGATGATACAAATAGATGGAGAGATATACCATGTTCTTGGATTGGAAGAATCAACATTGTGAAAATGACTCTACCACCCAAAGCAATCTACAATTTCAATGCAATCCCTATCAAACTACCACTGGCATTTTGCACAGAACTAGAACAAAAAAATTCACAATTTGTATGGAAACACAAAAGACCCCGAATAGCCAAAGCAATCTTGAGAACGAAGAACGGAGCTGGAGGAATCAGGTTCCCTGACTTCAGACTATACTACAAAGCTACAGTAATCAAGACAGTATGGTACTGGCACAAAAACAGAAAGATAGATCAATGGAACAGGATAGAAAGCCCAGAGATAAACCCACGCACATATGGTTACCTTATCTTTGATAAAGGAGGCAGGAATGTACTGTGGAGAAAGGACAGCCTCTTCAATAAGTGGTGCTGGGAAAACTGGACAGGTACATGTAAAAGTATGAGATTAGAATACTCCCTAACACCATACACAAAAATAAGCTCAAAATGGATTACAGACCTAAATGTAAGGCCAGAAACTATCAAACTCTTAGAGGAAAACATAGGCAGAACACTCTATGACATAAATCACAGCAAGACCCTTTTTGACCCACCTCCTAGAGAAATGGAAATAAAAACAAAAATTAAAAAATGGGGGCTTCCCTCGTGGCACAGTGGTTGAGAGTCCACCTGCCGATGCAGGGGACACCGGTTCGTGCCCCGGTCTGGGAAGACCCCACATGCCGCAGAGCAGCTGGGCCCGTGAACCATGGCTGCTGAGTCTGTGCATCCGGAGCCTGTGCTTGGCAATGGGAGAGGCCACAGCAGTGAGAGGCCCACGTCCCGAAAAAAATATAAATAAATAAAATAAAAATTAAAAAAAAATAAACAAATGGGACCTAATGAAACTTCAAAGCTTTTGCACAGCAAAGGAAACCATAAACAAGACCAAAAGACAACCCTCAGAATGGGAGAAAATATTTGCAAATGAAGCAAATGATAAAGGATTAATCTCCAAAATTTATAAGCAGCTCAATACCAAAAAACAAACAACCCAATCCAAAAATGGGCAGAAGACCTATATAGACATTTCTCCAAAGAAGATATACAGACTGCCAACAAACACATGAAAGAATGCTCAACATCATTAATCATTAGAGAAATGCAAATCAAAACTACAGTGAGATATCATCTCATACCGGTCAGAATGGCCATCATCAAAAAATCTAGAAACAATAAATGCTGGAGAGGATGTGGAGAAAAAGGAACACTCTTGCACTGCTGGTGGGAATGTGAATTGGTACAGCCACTATGGAGAACAGTATGGAGGTTCCTTAAAAAACTACAACTAGAACTACCATATGACCCAGCAATCCGACTACTGGGCATACACCCTGAGAAAACCATAATTCAAAAAGAGTCATGTATCAAAATGTGCATTGCAGCTCTATTTACAATAGCCAGGAGATGGAAACAACCTAAGTGTCCATCATCGGATGAATGGATAAAGAAGATGTGGCTCATATATACAATGGAATATTACTCAGCCATAAAGAGAAACAAAATTGAGTCATTTGTAATGAGGTGGATGGACCTAGAGTCTGTCATACAGAGTGAAGTAAGTCAGAAAGAGAAAGACAAATACCATATGCTAACACATATATATGCAATCTATGAAAAAAAAAAATGTCATGAATAACCTAGGGGTAAGATGGGAATAAAGACACAGACCTACTAGGGAATGGACTTGGGGATATGGGGAGGGGGAGGGGTGAGCTGTGATGGGGTGAGAGAGTGGCATGGACATGTATACACTACCAAACGTAAAATAGATAGCTAGTGGGAAGCAGCCGCATAGCACAGCGAGATCAGCTAGGTGTTTTGTGAACACCTAGAGGGGTGGGATGGGGAGGGTGGGCAGGAGGGAGACGCAAGAGGGAAGAGGTATGGGGACATATGTATGTATAACTGATTCACTTTGTTATAAAGCAGAAACTAACATACTATTGTAAAGCAATTATACTCCAATAAAGATGTAAAAAATAAAGTCTAAAAATAAATATATATATATATATATTTTTCAACCAAATAGGCAAAAAGAAAGTGCTAATTTGCATTTCTTTTATTATTGAAGTATATTTTTTATTTGCCTATTGGCCATTTATATCAATAATTCTTCTATTATGAATTCCCAATTCATGTCTCTTTTTATCCTTCTACTAAGTTCTTTACCTTTCTATTGACTTGTAAGAGTTCTTTGGATATTATGAATGTCAGCCCTTTATTTGTCATATGTAATCCAAATATTTTACCCATTGTCATTGGTCTTTGACTTTGTTTATAGTGTGTTTTAGATTTTTATGAAGTGAAAAATCACCCTTTTAAAAAGGTTGCTAGGAAATCAAAACTACAGCGAGGTATCACCTCACACTGGTCAGAATGGCCATCATCAAAAAATCTACAAATAATAAATGCTGTAGAGGGTGTGGAGAAAAGGGAACCCTCTTGCACTGCTGGTGGGAATGTAAATTGATACAGCCACTATGGAGAACAGTAAGGAGGTTCCTTAAAAAACTAAAAATAGAACTACCATATGACCCAGCAATCCCACTACTGGGCATATACCCTAAGAAAACCATAATATTCAAACAGTCATGTACCACAATGTTCACTGCAGCACTATTTACAATAGCCAGGAAGCAACCTAAGTGTCCATCGACAGATGAATGGATAAAGAAGATGTGGCTCATATATACAATGGAATATTACTCAGCCATAAAAAGAAACGAAATTGAGTCATTTGTAGTGAGGTGGATGGACCTAGAGTCTGTCATACAGAGTGAAGTAAGTCAGAAAGAGAAAAACAAATACCATATGCTAACACAAATATATGGAATCTAAAAAAAAAAAAAGGTTCTGAAGAACCTAGAGGCAGGACAGGTAGAATCTAGATGCAGACATAGAGAATGGACTTGACATGGGGAAGGGAGGGTAAGCTGGGCCACAGTGAGAGAGTGGCATGGACATATATGCACTACCAAATGTAAAATGGACAGCTAGTGGGAAGCAGCAGCATAGCACAGGGAGATCAGCTCGGTGCTTTGTGACCACCTGAAGCGGTGGGATAGGGAGGGTGGGAGGGAGACGCAAGAGGGAGCGGATATGGGGATATATGTATACGTATAGCTGATTTGTTATACAGCAGCAACTAACACAACAATGTAAAGCAATTATACTCCAATAACGATGTTTAAAAAATAAATAAAATTAAAAAATTAAAACGTTGCTAGGGGTTTCTTATGCTTAGAAGAGCCTGTATATTTAAAAATTGGGAAGCCTTTTGCCTGTGTTTTCTCTAATATATTTACGGTTTAATTTTTTTACATTTATATCCATTTGGAATTAATTTGGTGTAAGGAGTGAGGTAAGGATTCAGCTTAATTTATTTTCCAGAAGTCTTGACAGGTGTCCCACTGTAATTTATTGAGTAATCCGTATTTTCCGCACCAATTTGAAATGAGGCTATTATCAAATAGTAACTATTTTTAATGTTTGGGACTCTTTCTATGCCCACTATTCAGTTTCACTAATGTATCTATTCCTAAATCACTACCAAACTGTTTTAATTACTGCAACAAAAATGCTTGCTTTATACCTGCCTTTCCTTGGCTCTTCTCTTTGCCAAGTTTTGAAAGTTATTTATTTGTTTTACCCCCCTAGTGAACTTAAGTTCCTTTAGAGCAGGAACTGTGGCTTAAGCATTTTTACAGCCTCGACAACTTGGCTGAGTAAGTATTTATTTTTCTCAGTAGCTTTCCATCCTGCTCCACCACAGTGCCTTGCTCCAAGTAATCATTCACTTTCATAATCACGTTTATTAAATTTTAAGTGTTAAAGGAGCAAGGGCAAGATGTTCCAAGAGATGGAAATCAAAAGAGTGAATTCAGGAGAGGCTAAAGCAGACAGCCCTCATGGTAGGAATGGAAGTCAATTGGGTTGATAAGCAGCCCCCGGCCAGGATGTCGGTTTGTTCAGAACAGCACTGGAATTGTTGGTATCACTGAATCAGCCCTGGTGCTTGATCAAGTGCTCTGGTCAACAGATCTTGATGACTGAAGGACTGACTGCCTTTGTCATCCAACTCTGAAATGACGGCACGGAGAACCGACCACCCATGGCCTCCTGTATTTCCTGAAGAACGGCTGTCACTATAAAGTGCTGTGACTTGGCACACGCATACCTAATCATCCTGAGGTGCCCTCTCCCTTTCAAAGTAGACACCCGCATGTTGATGAACTGCCAGTGTTAGGAAGCTGTATATTTATTTCAATGATTCAGCCGTAGACCAAGAGGTTGTATTGGCATTGCCCTCACAGCCTAGGGATAATCCACATGTAAGAGGATTTGGGATGAAGCTGCCAGCAGAGATTTAAACTCCCAAAACTAACAGAGAATCATCATTTTCCAAAATTTGCATCCCTGTTAAATTGCTAAAATTTTGGATTTCCAGTCATGTGGAGAGTCTGGTTTGGGAGGCTGGGGTGTGTTTGAATATGTATGTCTAACAAGTGCCCTCAGTGATTATCAGTTTGGGAGACACTAACATAATAGATTGGATTAATCTTGGTAGAAATGGGTGCTGGAGGAGGCTCAGAAAACATGGGAGTCCAATTAATCTAACTAGGGTGTATCCTTCAAACTAGAATGTAACTAAAGAAAACCCAGCCTATTTACTTACTTACTTACTTACTTATTTATTTTTGTCTGCGTTAGGTCTTCATTGCTGTGTGTGGGCTTTCTCTAGTTGCGGAAAGCGGGGGCTACTTTTTGTTGCAGTGCACAGGCTTCTCGTTGTGGTGGCTTCTCTTGTTGCAGAGCACGGGCTCTAGGCACGTGGGCTTCAGTAGTTGTGGCACACGCTCAGTAGTTGTGGCTCGCAGGCTCTAGAGAGCAGGCTCAGTAGTTGTGGTGCACGGGCTTAGTTGCTCCGCAGCCTGTGGGATCTTCCCAGACCAGGGCTTGAACCCGTGTCCCCCGCTTTGGCAGGTGGATTCTTAACCACTACGCAACCAGGGAAGTCCCCAGCCTAATTATTTATACAGAGATTTATTAAAAAAAAAAAAAAAAGCAACCTGTGCTGATAAAAGAGTATGTGTAGGACTCAAGTCTAAAATAAAATCAGAAAAATATGTCAGTATTTTTAAAAGGAAAGAATGAATGAATACACAGACCAGCTAAAGCAGATTTTCAACTCCCCTTTGATAAGAGAATTTCAGAAAAGTTCTAGCATTGACATTTGCTAGAATTAGGTAGACAGCTGGCCAGGATGACACCCATCTCAATGCATGTGTTTCAACACTGATTACTTTTGAAAGGCTTATTACATTTAAGTCACATTATATAGGACTGATGGTAACTAAGTCTGTGACTTTGGGCAAGTTGCTTACCTCTGTGGGCCTGCTTCCTGCCTATACAATGAGCTTAGACTGTTTCTTAGTCTAGGTAATCTGTAAGCTCTCCCACAGGCCTTAGATTCTTTGGTTGGTTCTATGGCATAACCATCTCTCCCCTGATGCACACACAGGAGACCCTGCTGCTGAAATTGGCCTGGAATCTCATGGCCTCACTTCCTCCAGTCCTTCCCTAAGACAAGACCTGTGACTCAAGCTGAGGGTGTAGACAGAGGAGGCAAACCACTGCAGAACATAGAGGTTCCTCTACCCATCATTTTCTGGTCTCTGAAGGGGGTTCGGAAGGTCCGTAGATTAGATAAGAGCATTAAGTCAATTTCAAAATGTTCTGCTTTGATAATTGAACTGTGGTAGAATGAAAAGAGAGAAAGAGGGAGAGAGGGAGGGAGGGAGAAAGGAAGGAAGGAGGCAGGGAGGGAAAGATGAGAGGGAGGGAGGGAGGGAGGGAAGAAAAAAATCACCTGGGCATCCCCATAGCCAACTGTCGAAACTGTCAGGTATTGTTCTGGGCTTTTGTGTGGAGCTTGAGAATTACTGGTTGGGTAACAGGAAAGCCCTGAGACCTAAACGAAACCTCAGGCAAGAGCCTGTCCTAAAGAATTCTAGTCTCTGACCTTGAAGCCCTCAGGCCTCAATCTATGAGGTCACCAGTTGGCCCACTAATATATGATCTCTCACAGAAGGGAAGAGCAAGTGTCAAATGCCCAACTCACAGCCACGACCCCAAACCTTTCATGACTGCTTTGTTACAAAAAGTAGGAAAAACAATTTTTTAAAGACAACTCCATATATCTGACCAAAAAAACCCAACCCACTAATTCAAAAAGATACATGCACCCTAATGTTCATAGTAGCATTATTTACAACTGCCAAGACATGGAAACAACCTAAGTGTCCATCAACAGATGAATGCATAAAGAAGATGTGGTACATATATGCAATGGAATACTACTCAGCCATAAAAAAAGAATGAAATGGCTCCATTTGTGGTAACATAGATGGACTTGGAGGGCATTATGCTAAGTGAAGTCAGACAGAGAAAGAAAAATACTGTATGATATCACTTATATGTAGAATCCACAAATGACAACAAACTAGTGAATATAGCAAAAAAGAAACAGACTCACAGATACAGAGACAAACTAGTGGTTATCAGTGGGGAGAGGGGAGGGAGGGGGTCAATGTAGGGGTAGGGGGCATGGAAGGTACAAATTGTTAGGTATAAGATAGGCTTAAGGATGTACTGTACAACACAGGGAACATAGCCAATATTTTGTAATAACTGTAAATGGAAAGTAACCTTTAAAATTAGCTTCTTTTCTAGCTAGAAATCTCAGGGGACTTACATGAAGTTCCCCAGAGAGTATGGCCTGTGGGTTACAGTGCCATGATTAGGCTTGTATCCTTGCTCTAAAACTTAATACCTACTTAATTTTCTGAGCCTCAGTTTCCTCATCTGTCAAATGGACACCATTATGCCTACATCATACAATTGTGAAAAAGAGTATATAAAATAATATATATACATCTATACTGACATGTGTATAGCAAATAAATTATGCTCAGTATTTTTTTTTCTTTTCCTTTCCCACAAATGACAAGAATGCGCCTGATAGTATAAATACTTTGGGATTGTGGCCAATATTCCAACATGAGAAGTAAATGGGAAAATATTCAGATTAACCAGTGGTAAATAGATTAATTAACTCCAATCAGGAGGTAAACTAGCCAGAGCTGCAGGCTCAAATCAGAAGAAAGAATTAAATGATGGTCTAATTTGAAACCAGAAGGTCAGCTGTGAAAATAACCCCGTTTGTAGGACATGAACAAGGAGTCCCTTGTTATCACTGTGACTATTTTAAAGGTGCTCAGCATCTCTTTCAGTGCACAGATGGGGCATCCTGGCATTCAGACCTTACAACTGTATCCCAGCCAAAACTCTTGGCCAAAAGCAACCCCAACTTTCTTGAGATGGTAAAAACTATCTGTCAACTCTGGAATGTTTAGAATTAAATATAGAGATGAAGAAATAAACCAAACCATTGCTATTCATGGTTTTTTCATACAGTTAGGAATGATCTCTGTATATATATTTTTTGCGGTACGCAGGCCTCTCACTGTTGTGGCCTCTCCCGTTGCGGAGCACAGGCTCCGGACGCGCGGGCTCAGTGGCCATGGCTCACGGGCCCAGCCGCTCTGCGGCATGTGGGATCTTCCCGGACCGGGGCACGAACCCGCGTCCCCTGCATCAGCAGGCGGACTCTCAACCACTGCGCCACCAGGGAAGCCCTGATCTCTGTATATTTTATATTTTAAGTATTTGGTGTTTTTAAGAGATTTTAGGAAATTTGATAGATTTGGGCTTTAATTCTAACATAAAATGTATAAGTGAGTAATTTTAGACTTAGCTCTTTAGTTGAAAGATAAAGAGAATTATGCAAAGTTTGTAAACAAGACTGAAGTGTATATGATTAACTTGAGATGGACTACATTCATTTATTTAATTAGATTTATTAGAATGGGGAGGTTTGGGTAGGTAGGTTAGGCAGTAGAAATACTTTAAAAAATCAGATATAGTCAATTATAAATGCAGTCTAAGATGTTCAAGGGAATTTCATAAGATGTAAACAGGACAAATTGTTTAAGGGAATTTGGTCTGTTCAGCTACTCAATCAAACAATAATCAAATAACCCCCTGGATTTATTATATTTATTTTTAAAATAAGAATTGTAATTTGAACTTGAAAGTTTCAGGAAAATTTTTTATTTTTTAATAATAATTTTTAAATCTCAAGGTTTAAATTCTATTCTGTGTCCGGAAAAACATCACACAGACACGAAATAACTCACTTTCACAGTGCCAATTTTTAGGTTGCTGACCGTTTAGATTTCTATCGTATTTTGGGAAACAAAGTAGATATAGAAAATGGAATTTATTCAATTTTGAATGAAATACTTTTAAACTATTTTAACCCTCAGAAGAAGGGGGAAAGGAAATAGAAAAAAGATTCATGAAAGGATAATAATAATGAAACTTATTTTGTGCTTAGTATGTTCCTAGCACAGCTCAAGAGCTTCACATGTATTACTCATTTAAGCCTGCTAAAACCCCATGAAACCTTAGAAGAACAGCGTAGAAGAAAAAAGGAAGTGCTGTGTGGGTTGCCACAATCTAGGAAAAATTCTTATCTTAGCCTGTCAGTGCTCTTTAAGGTAGCCCGGTTACCACATGCAGCACCCTAATATACCTGTTCATTTATTCTTTCACTCTTACAGCCAACATTTATTAACTTCTTACTATGTGTCAGGCTACTGAGTGGCGCATAGCTTTTCGGAGAGCAAGCCTGGAGACCAGTTAGGAGGCTGATGCCATGATCGAGGTGGACCTCGTGGTGCCCGATTTAGGGCCGTGGCAATTGAGATGCTGAGGGAAGGACAGATTGAAGAGTTACTTAGAAGTTAGAATTGATACAACTTAATTGGAAACAGGACATTAGGGGAAAGGTGGTATCTTTTCCCAGGCCCTCAAAATACAAGGCCTGAGGCCAGAGTTAAGGTCATAACAATTGATTTGGTAGATGCAAACCCAAAGAAGTGAGGATGAGGAGAAGGGGAAGCAAGCAGGGACAGCTGTGCAGTGACAGTGTGCTGCATGGCCACCCTGGCTCCTGGTTCACGACAGGAGAACATACAAAGAGAGACAGTGGATCACTCAGTAGTATGTTTTCTCAGCACACAGGACTCCTTAGAAGGGCTGCCAAGAACAAACATATCCTGAAGCAATCCACAGAAAGAGAAAGAAGGGGGACTTCATCTCACAAGGTACCTCCTATCTTCTATGTACCAAGAAAAAAAAAAAAAACCCTAAGGAAGGAGTGAGTGGAGAGGTAGGAGGTGATGAGAGTTCCATTTTGAATATGTTTCATTGCCTCTTATGAGATGTCCAGATGGAAATCTCCAATAGGCAGTTGAATGTACGCAGAGTCTGGAGCTCAAGAGAGAGAAAGACAGGTTGGAGAAGACTGAGTAGTGAGCACACAGTGTGTGCTAGGCTGTGCCCCCCAGAAGCCCCCTCTGGGAATGAAGCACTCATTCCTCCAGCTGCCAGGACTGTTGTCTGCTGGTGGCCACGGCCAAATCCCTCTCCAGGAATGACCCTTTATCAAAGGAAGCTGCCTTGCCCAAGTATATGCACCTACCGTGTGCATGCAATGACAGGTTGATGGGGGGTTACAAAGACCTGTCCTCTTCACCTCAGTTCAGGTCATTTCTGCAAGGCCTTCTCAGCTCTAGAGTTCCCTAGAACTGGATGATGCCACTGTTGAATCTACATTGCCAGTCCTGCTTCCTTCATCCCACTCCCGGGGTGGTTTCTAATAGTGCCCCCCTGTATACAAATCTCTGTTTCAGAATCTCCCAGAGAACCTGAGCCAACATAGAGTGGAAGCTGAGGAAGGGAGAATTCTACGTGGACACTCTTTCAGAAGCTTGTCTGTGACAAGGAAGGAAGATTCCTGAAGAAGGGTACTGTCAAAGGAGGACTTTTTAAGTATAGTTGATTTATAATATTGACAGGAAAGTGATCAGTTATATATATATAAAAGATCATTTTCCATTATAGGTTATTGTAAGATATTGAATATAGTTCCCTGTGTGATACAGTAAATCCTTGTTTTTTATCTATTTTATGTATGGTAGTTTATATCTGTTAATCCCATATTCCTAATTTATTCCTCCTCCCCCACTTTCCCCTTTAGTAACTATAAGTTTATTTTCTATGTCTGTGAGTCTGTTTCTGTTTTGCATATAGTTTCATTTGTGTTAATTTTTAGATTCCACATATAAGTGATATCATATAATATCTGTCTTTCTGTCTGACTTACTTCACTAAGTATAATATTCTCTAGGTTTATCCATGTTGCTGGAAATGGCAATATTTCAATGATTTTTATGGCTGAGTAATATTCCATTGTGTGTGTGTATATATATATATATATATATATATATATATATACACACACACACACACACACACACACAATGTATATATATACACATTTTCTTAAGCCAATTGTCTATTGATGGGCTCTTGGGTTGTTTTCATATCTTGGCTATTGTAAATAGTGCTGCTATGAACATTGGGGTGCATGTATCTTTTTGAATTAGAGTTTTCATCTCCTCTGGATATATACCCAGGAGTGGGATTGCTGGATCATAAGGCAGCTCTATTTTTAGTTTTTTAAGGAAACTCCATGCTGTTTTACACAGTGGCTGCACCAATTTACATTCCCACCACAGTGTAGGAGGGTTTCCTTTTCTCCACACCCTCTCCAGCATTTATTATTTGTAGACTTTTGACAATAGCTATTCTGACCAGTGGGAGGTGATACCTCATTGTGGGTTTTAATTTGCCTTTCTCTAATACAGTAAGTCCCCTACATACGAACGAGTTCCATTCTGAGAGCATGTTCGTTAAGTCCAATTTGTTCATAAGTCCAACAAAGTTACCCTAGGTACCAACTAACACAATTGGCTATCTAATACTGTACTGTAATAGGCTTATGATATTTTTCACACCAATAATACATGGAAAACAAACACAAACAATAAAGAAAACTTTCTTAATCTTACAGTACAGTACCTTGAAAAGTACAGTACTACAGTACAACATATGGCGTACAGGGCTTGGCACCGAGTGAACAGGCAAGAAGAGTTACTGACTGGAGGAGGTGGGAGGAGGTGGGAGATGGTAGAGCTGAAGGATTGTCAGCAATAGGAGATGGAGGGCAAGCTGCAATCTCACTCATGCCTGATGTTGATGCACAGGTTCTGGTTCCTTGCTGGATTCAGTTCTATCTACCCACTTGAAAAAACGATCCAGGGATGTCTGCGGAGTAGCTCTTTTATTCTTGTCATAGATGACACACGGGAGCACTGGATTGCATTCTGAATGGCTGCTGTAACCTTTGTGTGCCATTCTGTGTTCAGGTCCTGTGCCTCAAAAACTAACCGTGCCTCCTCAAATAAAGAAAATCTCCTTGCCATTTCCTGCATCGTGAATCTCTTCGGTTCTTCAGTTACTTCTTCTTCCTCTTGTCTCTCTTTGTCCTTCCTCTGGGCCTCCAATTCCATCAGGTCTTCATTAGTAAGCTCCTCATGTTGCACAGCAAGGAGTTCAACAAGGTCGTCCTCTTGCAGATCTAGCTCCAGCTTCTTGCTGAGGGTCACTAAGTTGCTGAAGACCTCCTTGGACTCCTCATCCACCTTCCCAAATCCAGGAAAATCATGAACAAACTGTGGGCAAAGTTTCCTCCAAACCCCATTCATGGTGACAGCTGTAACCTCATGCCAAGCAAGTCAATGTTTTTTATGGCCTTGTAGATGTTATATAGTCCTTCCAAAATGGTTGCAAGGTTGTTCCTGATTTGTCACTCACCTTTACTGCCTGCTGAAAAGTGTAATGTAAATAATATTTGAATTTATTTTTGTATATGGTGTGAGGGAGTATTCTAATCTCATTGATTTACATGTAGCTGTTCAGCTTTCCCAACACCAGTTGTTGAAGAGACTATCTTTTCTCTATTGTATATTCTTGCCTCCTTTGTCAGAGATTAATTGACCATAAGTGTGTGGGTTTATTTCTGAGCTCTTTATTCTGTTTCATTGATCTGTATGTCTGTTTTTGTGCCAATACCATGCTATTTTGATTACTGTAGCTTTGTGGTATAGTCTGAGGTCTGGAAGGGTTATGCTTCCAGCTTTGTGCTTTTTCTTTGGGAAAGCTTTGGCAATTCTGGGTCTTTTGTGTCCCATATAAATTTTAGGATTATTTGTTCTAGTTCTGTGAAAAATGTCATGGGTATTTTGATAGGGATTGCATTAAATCTGTAGATTGCTTTGGGTAGTGTAACCATTTTAACAATGGTTAAAAGAGTATGGGATTATCTTTCCATTTCTTTGAATCATCTTCAATTTCCTTTATCTGTTTTAGAGTTTTCAGCATATAGGTCTGTCACCTCCTTTATTCCTAGATATTTTCTTTTTTTGATGTGATTTTAAATGGGCCTGCTTTTTCTTACTTTCTCTTTCTGATATTTCATCGTTAGTGTAAAGAAATGCAACCGATTTCTGTATATTAATCTTGTATCCTGCTACCTTGCTGAATTCATTAATTAGTTCTAATCATTTTTGGGTTGAAACTTTAAGGTTCTCTATATAGAGTATCATGTCATCTGCAAATAGTGACTGTTTTACCTCTTCTCTTCCAATTTGGATACCTTTTCTTTTTCTTATCTGATTGCTGTGGCTAGGACGTCCATTACTTTGTTGAATAGAAGTGGTGGGAGTGGGTATCTTTGTCTTGTTCCTGAATTTAGCAGGAAGGCTTTCAGCTTTTCACTGTTGAGTATTCAGTTGGCTGTGGGTATGTCATAAATGACTTTTATTATGTTGAGATATGTTCTCTCTATACCCCTTTTGGTGAGAGTTTTTATTGTGAATGGATGTTGAATTTTGTCAGATGCTTTTTCTGCATCTATTGAGAGGATCATGTGTTTTTTGTCTTTCCTTTTGTTAATGTGGTGTATCACATTGATTGATTTGCATATGTATTTTTTAAATAAATTTATTTATTTATTTTTGGCTGCATTGGGTCTTTGCTGGTGTGTGTGGGCTTTCTCTAGTTGTGGCAAGCGGGGGCTACTTTTCATTGTGGTGCACAGCCTTCTCATTGTGATGGCTTCTCTTGTTGTGGAACACAGGCTCTAGACGTGTGGGCTTCAGGAGTTGTAGCACGTGGGCTCAGTAATTGTGGCTCACAGATTTAGTTGTTCCGTGGCATGTGGGATTTTCCCAGAGCAGGGATTGAAACCATGTCCCCTGCATTGGCAGGCAGATTCTTAACCACTGCACCACCAGGGAAGTCCCTGATTTGCATATGTTGAACCATCCTTGTGATCCTAGAATGAATCCAACTCGATCATATTGTATTATCCTTTTTATGCATTGTTGGACTTGGTTTCTTAATATTCTGTTGAGGATTTCTGCATCTATACTCATCAAAGATATTGGCCTATAATCTTCTTTTTTGGTAGTGTCTTTGTCTGGTTTTGGTATCAGGGTGGGGGTGGTGGCTTCATAGAATGAATTTGGGAGTGTTTCCCCTTCTTCAATTTTTTGGAAGAATTTGAGAAGGATAGGTGTAAGTTCTTCTTTGTATGTTTGGTAAAATTCCCCAGTAAAGCCATTCGGTCCTAGACTTTTGTCTGCAGGGAGTTTTTTATTACAGCAGATTTCACTCCTAGTGACTGGTCTATTCAAATTATCTGTTTCTTCTTGACTCAGTTTTGGCAGGTTCTATGTTTCCAGGAACTTGTCCATTTCTTCTAGGTTGTCCAATTTGTTGGCATGTAACTGTTGATAGTGTTCTCTTATGATTTTTTGTACTTCTTCAGTATCAGTTGTTATTTCTCCTCTTTTGTTTCTTATTTTGTTTATTTGGGTCCTCTCTCTGTTCTTATTGGTGAGGCTGGCTAGAGGTTTGTCAATTTTGTTTAACTTTTCAAAACACCAGCTCTTGGTTTTCTTGATCTTTCCTATTGTCTTTTTATTGAGGGGGGGTCCTCTATTTTATTTTTTTCCTCTCTGATCTTCAGTATTTTCTTCCTTCTGCTGACTTTGGGTCTTGTTTGTTCTTATTTTTCTAATTCTTGTAGATAGTAGGTTAGGCAGTTTACTTGATGTTTTTCTTGTTTCTTGAGGAAGGCCTGTATCGCTATGAACTTCCCTCTTAGAACTTCTTTTGCTGGAGAGTTGGGACCCATGGAATGGGTACCATGCAGTATTACTTCAACGGGTCTGCATTTGCTCACCGAACCTCATCCCACAGATTTTGTAAGGTTGTGTTTTCATTTCGCTCAAGGTATTCTCTGATTTCTTCTTTTATTTTATTGTTGACCCATTGGATTTTTAGTAGCATGTGGCTTAGTCTTCATGTGTTTGTTCTTTTCCCGTTTTTCTTTCTGTGGTTGATTTCTAGTTTCATACCATTGTGGTCAGAAAAGATGCTTGAAATAATTTCTATCCTCTTAAATTTGTTGAGACTTGTTTTGTAACCTAATATGTGGCCTATCCTAGAGAACATTCCATGCACACTTGAAAAGAATGTGTATTCTGAGTTTTTTTGGATGTAGTGTCTTGTAGATATCAATTAAGTCTGTTCTATTTGTCATTTAGAAGCTCTTTTGCCTTATTGATTTTCTGTCTGGAAGATCTGTCCATTGATGTCAGTGAGGCGTTAAAGGCTCCCACTATTATTGTATTCCTATCAATTTGTCCCTTTATGTCTGTTAGTATTTGTTTTATATACGTAGGTGCTCCTATATTGGGTGCATAGATGTTAACAAGTCTAATATCCTCTTCTTGTATTGACCCATTTATCATTATATACTGTCTTTCTTTACCTTATAACCTGTCCTTCATTATATTTTTTCTTTTTAACATCTTTATTGAAGTATAATTGCTTTACAATGGTGTTTTAGTTTCTGCTTTATAACAAATTGAATCAGCTATACATATACATATGTCCCCATATCTCCTTCCTCTTGCATCTCCCTCCCATCCCTCTAGGTGGTCACAAAGCACCGAGCTGATCTCCCTGTGCTATGCGGCTGCTTCCCAATAACTATCTACTTTACATTGGTTAGTATACATAAGTCCATGCCACTCTCTCACTTCTTCCCAGCTTACCCTTCCCCCTCCCCATGTCCTCAAGTCCATTCTCTACATCTGCATCTTTATTCCTGTCCTGCCACTAGGTTCTTCAGAACCATTTTTATTTTTTTATTTTTAATTTTTTTTAGGTTCCATATATATGTGTTAGCATACAGTATTTGTTTTTCTTTCTGACTTACTTCACTCTGTATGACTGTCTCTAGGTCCATCCACCTCACTACAAATAACTCAATTTTGTTGCTTTTTATGGCTGAGTAATATTCCACTGTATATATGTGCCACATCTTCTTTATCTATTCATCTGTCAGTGGACACTTAGGTTGCTTCCATGTCCTGGCTCTTGTAAATAGAGCTGCAATTAACATTGTGGTACATGACTCTTTTTGAATTATGGTTTTCATTATCTTTCTTTATGGCCTTTGTTTTAAAGCCTATTTTATTATATGAGTATTGCTACCCCCACTTTCTTGTTGTTTCCATTTGTGTGAAATATCTTTTTCCATCCCCTCACTTTCAGTCCCCTCACCTTGTTTTCCAATTGATTCTGTAGTTCTTCAAAGGAAGATTTTCTAAATTTGGAAAGACTAAGCATTTTTATATGCTGATGAGAAAGAGCTAGTTGAGAGGGAAGAATGGAAGATTCTGGATGATAAAAAGACCTTGAGAAGAAATGGAATCCAAATCACAGGTAGAACAATTGTCTGTTATAAGAGGAAAGACATTCCCTGTGATGAGAATGAGGGAGAAGGAGAGAATGAGTGTGAATGTAGGTAAAATTTATTTTCACTGTAGGGAAGGTTAGATCATCTACTGAGAGTAAGAGGAACTGGAAGCTGAGAGTCAGAAGCTTGAAGACAGTGGGGAATGTTAGAAATAGGCAGTGGGGACAGTGGCTGGGAGAACCACCCAGTGGAATGCCATAGAATTGCTGAGCAGTGATGAAGTCCAGGTTGAGAATGCAGTCACCAGGAATTTATAGTGGCAATCATCATAGTACTAAACATGGTATGTTATAATTATTCACAGGCCTCTCTCAGCACATGTGCCTGACAACCTGGCGTATCCACTAAATGTTGAATAAATGAATGGACCCAGTTTAAGTGAGCCCTCCAACTGAAGGGCCACATCTCCTCCACCAACAGAGTTTCATCAACTAAAGCCATTAGAAAGCTATCTTGGGTCTATCTCTCTCTGATATTTTTAGTCTAAAGACATGTTGAGATGGAAAATGCGCTTTCCTCTGCTTTTGTGCAAGTTTGTTATATGTTATATATGTATGCTTTGTAATGCATGTTTGCTGTGTAATGCATGTATGCATTCAGTGGTTTTCCAAAGATCACTAGGAAGGGCAGGGCAGAGCTCAGGCTAACTCAGGTCACCTGACTTGCATCCCATATACTGGGATATATGATATGCCATGCGAAACTACCAAGGAGTTCCAGGTGATACACTAAGCCTTCGATGTTCCCTCCCTCCCTTCCTTCCTTCCTTCCTTCCAGCCTCCCTCCATCTTTCCTCCCTGAGCATGGTAGACGTCTTGGAATCCTTTCTGATCTCCCTACCAAGCTGTCCCCCAGCTTCATTATGTTCAGCCCTCATTTGCACATGCTCTTGACACCTGGTGTTTGGTGGCAGAAATGGCTGATAAAATTCCACCCTGATTAATTTCATGTTTAATCTAACTGATACTTCTGTAGCCTTTGCAAATAACCTCTTTGAACAAAAACTGCAACGGCTCATTCCAAACCCGATCAAAGAGGTATGCATGACTCACAGCCACTAAATAAACATTGATGCCTGATGGCAGTAATATGGCTATTTATATTCAGAGCCTGATTTAACCAGTGGCATTCCTGTAATAAGATAATAAGCATGAGCTGTTTACGACAAAAAAAGGAGAGTCTGTGGTGCTGGTGTTCAATAAAATCCCTTAACAGGCAAATGAGTCTCTGAAATTGGTTGGCAAATACATCCAGAATGAGATGTGCTAATTAGTTGCTGTTACTGCTTTTCTAAAATAAAGAGTTTAGACTTAAATTAGCCCTGAAATTTAGTACAATAAAAAATACTGGATATATGATATCATGTTGAGAGTCTTACAGATTATATCTAATATATGTACAGCAATACAATTAAGAAAAAAGAACTCTGCACATAAATCACTAGATTTTAAACAGAGACTGTCTAAGAAGAGGTTTTAAATCTGAAGAATTAGATATTTGAATCTCAGGTTCAAGTTTTTTTTCTATTCAGAAAGCATTTGTAGATGATCCTCTTGGCTATACGGGCAGAGATATCTATTACTATAAGCACTTTAATTTTTAAATAGAAAGAGCAAAAGAATGCAAGAATTATCTTCATCACATTTGGATACCCTTTAAAAATAGATTAAGCCATTCAGAACCAAGATCACAGAGGGTCTAGGTAAACATGTAGCAGACAGCTGTCTGGATGCCGAAAAAAATACCGGAAGTATCAAGCTTGTGAAGCCTCTCCCAACAGCATCCAGCACTGGTTTTCCTCAACTGAGGTAAAAGCAGCAGGCGTGTTGTGCCTGCTCCCTTTCTCCTTCTGCCATCACTCCAGGCAGACCTCTTCCAGCTTCTAAAGATGCATCTTCAAACTTGCATTTTCACTGCTTCCTTCACCAAGCTTGAAGGAGCTGCCTCTGTCAGGACTTGCAATTTCAAATAGTGAGATGGTCTCAGAAGACAACCAAACATTATTTCTTTTAAAAAATCAAATATTATATCTAAAAAGTTACGGCCAAGTCGTAAGAGGATTCAGCTTGTGTCTCCATCATACTTTTTTCCCTGAAACCAAGGTGAATTCAAGACCCTGTTGTTTGAATTTAGCTGGTTGAGATGATGCTTGTTTTCCCAGAGCAAATGGTCTTTCTTCTTTTAAAGCCAACTAGATGGCAGACAGTGCTGTAGCCCTAGAGTAGTAATGTTTCTAATGTTAGCAATGAGTCGATTCATTCATCTGAGTTCTATTCATCTACAGTTAAACCGACAAAGGTTGATTATTTATGTGCTTTAATTTAGATGTTCAGTCTGCATCAGAGTCTTTAGTTACCAGGGGTAATTGACGATATACATCTTTGTCTCCACGTCACAGTGGGCCCCAACTCAGGTACCAACGTTTTCAGCTAATACTGAGACCTAGAATTGTTAGGGACACTCTCATATAATCTAGCAAATAATTGATATTATAAACAGAACCCTGAGTCATGAACATGTGGTCTTCCCTATATTTTTCAACAGTATTACTTAAGGTTCTCTTGAAACCAATTCTGGACTAGCTTAAGACAAAAGGGAATTTACTTGAAAGGATATTAGCAAATTTATAAAAGGCAAGGATGACTTGAATAGCTGTGCCTCAGAAGCGCAAGAACAACAGCAATTCCGGAGACGTGAAAACAAGAGCTTCTGGGCTTATTCTGCTATTTTTGTAGCTCTGAGACTAACATCTCCTGGTTCCTTTGTTTCTTTTTTAAGATTCTGTGTCCTTAGACAAGAAAATCTGGTTGGTCCAGCTGCGCTCAAACAAATGACCTGAACAAATCAGTTATGACTAACAAAGAGGGGGGGTCAGGGTCACATGGCATAGACATGGCTTCTGTGCAAGTCCCCAGAGACTTGGAGGATAGTTGTCAAATGGGCAGCAAACCAAAGGGTCCTCTATACCAGTGCTCCTCCATGTGCTGGTCCCCAAAGTGCTGGTCAACCCAGGAGGGTACTGTATAAGGAGCAGGCACCAGAATCGAAATCAACACATTGCTTACTTCATTGAGAAAATCTTGCTATCAAAAAATCATCAGCTGAACTAAACAGTGTGCTAGTGACAAAGCTGGGTTATGTCCTGGTGCAGCATGTCTCACCTCCTCATGGACCAGTAGTGAACAATTTGTGGACCACCCTTGAATAGCAGTCTCTTCTCTTCAGCCCTTGCCTGACTTTATGGGACTCATACCAGAGCAATCAAGAACATAGACTTTGGGCTTCCCTGGTGGTGCAGTGGTTAAGAATCCACCTGCCAATGCAGGGGACATGGGTTTGAGCCCTGGCCCAGGAAGATCCCACATGCCATGAAGCAACTAAGCCCATGCGATACAACTACTGAGCCTGCGTTCTAGAGCCCGTGAGCCACAACTACTGAGCCTACAAGCCACAACTACTGAAGCCCGTGCGCCTAGAGCCTGTGCTCTGCAACATGAGAAGCTACTGCAATGAGAAGCCTGCGCACCACAGCAAAGAGTAGCCCCGCTTGCCGCAACTAGAGAAAGCCTGCACACAGCAACAAAGACCCAACACAGCCAAAAATAAATCAAATCAAATCAAATTAATTTTTTTAAAAAAGCTTTTAAAAAAGAACACAGACTTTGAAGCTACTGGGTTTCAGTTCTCACTATCCTGAGTAGCTGAATGACCTTGGGCTAATGAATACCCCAAGCCTCACTTTCATCATCTAAGTTGGAGGTAACAATACCACCATATTTGTCAGGACTCCTTCAATTGCAGGCAGCAGAAAATCAAGTCATTAAATTAAACCAGATGAAACTGTTGACATCCAATCTGCAAAAATGGCAATTTTATTGTGGTTCAAACTAACAGCTTAAGCTAAAAACGATTTTATTGGCTTATGCAGCTGGCAACTATAACAGTGGAATAGGTAGCACACACATCTGAATCTAAGGCTCAGATGAATAAAGAGAAGCTCTCTCTTTTTCAGCAACCAGAATTGGATCACGTGGCATAGAATGATGCTAATTGGCCCTACTTGGGTCATGCTCCCAACCCTCCAGCCCAATCACTGTCAAAAAAGACACGAAGTTTCTCGATGGGCCAGGCTTAGGTCATGTGCTTGGGAGTAAGCAGGGCACTATGATTAATAGATTGACAGGTCTGTCAGATAAATCCTTTCTGTTTTGTTTGGCCATAACCCTAGGGCCTAGCACATAATAGGTGTCCCCCAAATTAGGTAAATAAATGATTGGGGAGGGCGTATTGTGCAACCTCTTCAGTCAAAAGAGGGGGCAGACGAAAGCATTAGAATCGCATGATAAATGCCTACACCATATGGTTGTTGTGAAGATCAGACAAGAATATGATGCATATGGGACAGGGCCTAGCACATGGGGGCACTTTTATTGGCCACATAGATCAGGTCAGCGTGGGAGCCCACTTCTTCCATGAGGTGACTTGCACATAACAGGCACCCAGGTTTTTTGACTGAATGGATGAGCTAATTAGTGAACTCACAAATAGACAATGAGCAATCTGGATCCTATATTTTCCTTTGGAAAAGTTCTTTACCCTATGACAATTTTGATTTTGTCTGGTTTTCCTACGAACAGCCAGACACGAATCACACGATCAATAGGGCAAGAGCAGGGCTTCCCTGGTGGCACAGTGGTTGAGAGTCCGCCTGCTGATGCAGGGGACACGGGTTCGTGCCCCGGTCCGGGAAGATGCCACATGCCGTGGAGCGGCTGGGCCTGTGAGCCATGGCTGCTGAGCCTGCGCGTCCGGAGCCTGTGCTCCGCAACGGGAGAGGCCACAACAGTGAGAGGCCCGCGTACCGCAAAAAAAAAAAAAAAAATTAAGAGAAATTAAGAAAGAAATTGTGAAGAGACGATGGAAGGTCTCTGGCTTCTGTCAGATTCAGTGAGGCAGAGAGGAGGGCTAGATACTGCCCCTTGGTCCTCAGCTTCTACTTCCACCTTTTTCTATGCTCCCCCCTGGATCACAGGGACTGGAAAGGCATAAAACCCTATTTTCCCAATTCCCTTTCTGCTAGGGTTCTAGATGAGATTTAGCTTCTGCTGATAAAATGCACTCATGTGCAAAAAAGAAGTAGGGTCATTCTCTCTGGGCAGTGGTGACCGGTGAGCATGCTCCCACAAACACAAGCTTTTGCAGTGGCCACCCTCCACATTACACTGTCTGATGACCAACCTAATGGGTATTGGGCAGCTGTCATGCTGGCAGCATTTTCCTGACCTCTGGGTGATAGGAGAGAGTAGACAGAAGAGAGAAGAAAGGCACTGCATTCAGTGAGGTGGACTGAGTTGCACGCCCTTGGCTGGAAGAGCTCCAGCTTCTTACCCCCACATTTTCTCCCCCCAAAAATAGGGTCACATGATTGAGACACTATTTCTTATAAATAAACTTTAAAATGAGATTGTATTAGAATGACTGCTGTTCGCAAATCAATCAATGTAACCCATCATACTAATAAACTCGAGAGGAAAAGTCACCTATTTGTATCAACTGATATAGAAAAAGCATTTGATCAAAATTCAATGCCCATTCATGATAAAAACTCCCAGAAAAGTAAGATAGCAGTAAACTTTCTCAATTTGATAAAGAACATTTACAAAAAACTTACAGCTAACATTATATTTAATTGTAAAGGACTGAATGCTTTCCTCCTAAGCTCAGGTCCAAGGTAAGGATGTCTGCAAAGATGTCTGCTCCCTCCACTACTATTCAGCCATGATCTAGCCAACTCAATAAGGCAAGAAAAAGAAATAAAAGGCACACAGACACAAAAGGAAGAACTAAAACTGCCCGTATTTGCAGATGCCATTATGGTCTGCATAGAAATCCCAAGGAATCTTAAAAAAAAATTCCTTGAACTAATAAGTGCATTCAGCAAGTTCACTGATAACAAGATCAACATAAAAAATCAATTGTAACAATGGAAAAATTAATTGTATTTCTATATCCTAACAGTGAATACACGGGAACAAATTAAAAACACAAAACCATTTATTATCACTCAAAAAATACAGCAATGGAGTGACTGCTATTCACAGGTCTCTCAGCTACTAGAGAGCTCTCCACCCTGACTCTAGTAAAGAGGTCAGGAAACCTTGAGTAAGGTTGGAGGTATTAATTTCGGGCAGTTAATTACATTCTTTTAGCATCCATCTCCCTGAAGTTTTCACTGGGCAAATCCTTCAGGAGGACATCCCCATTAGCTATTCGTTTTTCTTCCTCACTGACTGGAGAATGAAGTGACTGTTGGCTGTGTCACACAACTCGTTGATATTCACCCCTGGGTGAAGTGATCCTCAAATAATTACCAAATGTAGTTCAGGTAACTGAATTAGTGAATTACCTTAGTTCCTTTGAGATGAAAGACTCTTTAGGAATGTGAAATACTTCCACTCTTTGTTATTTATGACATGAACAATGAAAGAACCCAAAGTAGTATTCAATATGCTCCAGGAATGGGATGACTAAAATTAAAGAATGCAATTGGTTTTCATTTTCCATACTTTTCATTTTCTCTCCTTTTCATTTCAATAGGACTGACTATGACAAGACATCAAATCCCCTCTGATGTTAATAAGGCATCAACTATGGAGCTCTGGGAAGAGAAAAATTCAGCTGAAGTGTGACAAGTACGTGGTTCTCCTCCTTCCTGTGATTTATTACCATTCCTCTCACCCACCCTGTTACACTACTCTACAGGTGAAAGCCTCCTCCCTTGCTTTGTTTTCTTCTGCCTTAGTCTAATTTGCCAAATTTAAGGTCTCAACTACTCTTCCACCCTTCAGACAGACAACCGCTCCCATCAGTGGTCTCCCATCAGACAAATGCAGGATGCCCGCGGCTTAGTGCTCTGCCCTGGGTGCGAAGAAGACAGAAGCCTAGAGGCAAATCCCAGGCAGACAGCTTGACCTGGGGTGGGAGGAGTGGGAAGTGGTGGAGATGGGGCTGAGGTTGGCAAATCAAGGCCCAGTCTACCTGAGGTTGGTAGAGGGCTGAAGATGGTGGCGGAGATGCTAGGCTCTACTCATGCCGGATATGGGTGTACTGCATTTATTGAATCCAATTTACAGTTATTCATTTTTAGTTTTCATTTTTTAAAGCATTAAGGGTTTTCTATTTCTCTCTCTTTTCAAATATCTTTTTAAGTGTAATGTATTTATTTTGGAACGGGAATAGGTAATACATTCACATAGTTCACAATTCAAAAAGCATTCAGTAATACACAGTGAAGACTCCCTCCCACCTACATGCTCCAGCCACTCAGCTCTCCTTTCAGAGGCACCAGCATCATCAACTTCCTACTTCTCCTTGCAGAAATATATAAGCAAATTTGTATAAGGCATCCTCTCACCATCTTTTATTTACACACATGATAACTCACTATTCTGTTCTGTACTATGCTTTTCTCACATAATATATCTTAGAGATCATTCCACACCACTACACAAAGACCTCTTCAATCTTTTTTTATAATAAATAGTAATCCATTATGTTAACGTATCTTCATTTGTCTAACCACTCTCCCATTAATGATCATTTCCATTATTTCCAATTTTTTGGTACTACAAACAGTGCTGTAATGATTAACCTGTCAATAAGTGATTTCCACATATAGGAGTATGTCTGTAATTTAATAGAATTGCTACTAACAGAATTATTATAAATAATTCCTGTAAATAGAACTGCTAAATCAAAGATTATGTATTTGTAATTTTGATAGATATTACCAAATTGCAAATACATGTCACCTGACGCAACATCCTTTGCCCATTTTTCTATTGCATTATTGGGTTTTTTCTTATTGATTGTGTAGCAATGACTTCAAATATGTTTCCTAATTTGTCCATTGACTTTTGACTCAGCTATGATTGTTTTTGCATGGATACATTTTTAAAAACATGATTGAGTTTTTCAATCTTTTCTTTTATGAGTGCTATAATTTGTGTCGTATATTTAAAGGTTTTCTTCAGTCATAAATTACAACAAGAAAATCTTTTATGTTTTTTTCCTATTTTTATGGTTTCATATTTTTCTATTTAAAATCTGTAACCCATCTGGAATTTATTTGGTAAGATTTGAGGTACGGCTCCAATTTTAATTATGTATTTATTGTTACAGCTAACTACCCTGTTGTCCAAACATCATTGATAAAAATCCAGTGTTCCCAGTGATTTGTAATGAGATCTTTATCATATGCTAAATCCCTATTTGTTTTGGGGTCTACTTCTTGATTTTCTATTCTGTTTTATCTCTCTATTCATGTACCAGTGGCATCCTAGTTTAATTTTTAAGAACGTAACTAAAAGGAATTGTACTTCAATTTTTTAAACTTTATGTATCTCCTTAAAGTAACTCTTCCTTTGGGTCAGTGATCCATGGAAACAAGGTTTCCTGTCTGTGTCTTACAACATTGTTTACTTTCCCTCAGATAGCTCAGGACTAGATTTTTCTTAATCTTCCAGGAAATGAAATTTAGCCTCTACCATCTGAGTGGCATAGTCAAATGAATGGCATAACCTTGGGCTTATGAGATGACCATAGGAATAGCATATTTTACTTTTCCAAATCCTGGTGCATAACAGGGTCACAAGGAACAGGCTCTTTTATTCCTGTGGTCATCGCTTTAAAATAAAGTTGTATACTTAATGAATATTTACTATACGGCAAGTTGCTTCGGTGAGGATGCTTTTGGTTTCAAGTCATAGAAACAGATTCAAACAGCCTTTCACAATAAGGGAATGCATGAACTGCGGTAACTAGTTCTCAAGGAGTAGGGGGTTGGACAGGCAGTGTCAGTAGCCTGGCCATGTCATTACAGATCCAGCCTCTTACCATTTTGTGTTCCTCCATCCTCAGTCATTGGGTCCATTCTCAGGCCGATGGCAAGATGGCTTTGGCATTTCCAGGTATCCTCTCCAGACATGAAAACACCCTGAGAAAGAGACAGCAGCTCGTTTTGTTCTTTCTTAGGAGCAAGGGAACATTTCCCTGAAGTCTCCCATGTGTGATTGGTCAGAATTGGGTGACATTCCCATTCCCAAATCAATCACTGACAACAGGAATGTGATTAACTCAAGGCCAATCAGACCCACCCCTGGGCTGGCCAAGGGTGAGTTCCCTCCAAGGCACATGGCTGCTTGAAGAGGGTGAACATCTGCACAAAACCTGGATTCTCATAGTAATGGAAGTGGGTAATGGTTGCTGACAATGAGTCTGCCTCATCCCTCTCTCTCTTTCTCTCTCCTGACTGGTTTCCTTTGCAAGACATCCAACAATGTCCCCCTTCACACACACTTAGTGTTTGGTCATGTATTAACTGCAAACTGAAGAATTCAATAAACACTCATTGAACTCATACTATACGCCCAAAATGTGTGAGGAGCTGAGGACTAGAAGAAGGAAAGACAGGGATCCTGATCTCAATGATGTCATGGGAGAGGCAGAAAATTAAGGAATTCCTTAATTCCTTAGTACAGTGATAGGTGCTATGTATTGATACATAACTTAAGGGTGCTATGGGAGTTCTAAAGAATGAGTAACTTCACTGGAACTTCATGGTAAAACAAATGGAATATTCCAGCTGAGCTTTGAAAGATAAGTAGGTAATCAAGGAAGAAGAACATTCAGGCAGGGAAATTAGCTAGCACCGAGGACCAAGAAGGCATGGGCCTGGCATGCTCAGGTTACTATATGTGTTCTTTATGTCAAGCTATTAAGTGAACATGGCAGTGAGGCACCGTTTTACCCAAAGAATGAAGGTGCCTGGGGGGAGTTTAGAGGCCTGGTTTGCAACTTTGGTTTTTACTGTTTAAGACACATCACCAGTGGATACCATCCCTAAGAAGTTCTGAGAGAGGTTAAAGCTAATTGCAGCATTCAAACACAAAGAGCAGATTATTAATCAACTTTCTGAGGTGACAGACCACCTCTCAGAGACCCCTAAATCTTTCTTTCACTTCACAATCAAGCTTCTTGCAAACGATATCCATACTAGCATTCTTCTCACCTCCATTCATTCCTTAACCTCAACCCACTGAGGTTAGCAATATGATGGCTCTTCCTGCTAAGGTCACCAGAGGCCTCAATAAACTGTGAGACACAAAATAGAATAAAACCAACAACAACAACAATAAACCCTCTTACATCCTACCTTCCAATCACATGAACTATTTATAATTCACAAATTACATTGGTTAATACATTTAGAGACCCTGGGCACTAAAAGTATGAATTCTTTCTCCCACTGCAGTATAAAATTAAAAGCAATCCTAAATCATAATTTTTTCCATAAGGGCTTCATTTTTTTTAATAAATCATATTCTTTCAAAAAAAATCTTTCTCTGGACCCCTGCTTTGTTGCTTATTTAAGCATATGCCCACCAGCTGAGTAATCCAGCAATAAAGATATTCATACCTTGTTTGTAGTAGGTTAAATGACGTCCCCCCCAAAAGATATATTCACCCAGAACCTCAGAATGTGACCTTATTTGGAATAAGGGCCTTTGCAGATGTAATTAAGGTGAAGATCTCTAGACCGATGATCCTGGATTAGGGTGGGCCTTAAATCCAATGATTTGGATTTAAGAGAAAGAAACAGAGAATCACGGAGACATGTGGGGAGAACACCACATGAAGATGAAGACAGAGACTGGAGCAATGCATCTACCAGCCAAGGAATGCCAAGAATTACTGAAACCCCCAAAGCTAGGAGAGAAACACGGAACAGATTCTCCCTCAGAGCCTCCAGAAGGAACCAACCATGCTGACACCTTGATCTGAGACTCCTGGCCTCCAGAACTGTGAGAGAATAAATGTATGTTGCTTTAAGTCACTCAGTTGTAGTAATTTGTTACGGCAGTCCTAGGCAACTAATACATTACTCCGTAACAATTTGAATTAAAATCAGGTAATTTTTGATTATAAGAAACTGAGGAAGAGAGGAATTTATTTCAAAGAACTGCAATCTCACAGGACACAGAGATGAGAAATTAAGCCTCCTGCTTTTGGAGCTGGGAACCAGGGCGGGGAAGGAAAGTGACTGTCCATCACTCAAAGTCATCTAATAAACTCTCTCGTATTGCTCCCTCTGGGAGTCATCCCATGCTGTCCCCTGGCTGTCTTCCTTTGCTTCATCACTCTCTGGGTGCGTGTGGCTCTTCCAGGTGACTTCAGCCCCAGTCTCTGTAAATTTCAAGTTTGTTCCCCACATCTAACTGACTTTGTCTCTCAGCAGCCCAATTACAAATTGTCATGTGAGAAGCTGGGTTGGCTCAACTTAGAGTTACCTAAGGGCTAGACCCCCGACGAGCCATCCGGTGCCCATCGCTGGCCCAGTTATAGCACATGAGAGGTGGAGCCCCGTGGCATGAGTGCTGTGCCTTCCAGCCTTTGGGCAGAACTCCCACTGCAGAGGTCACAGGGGTGCAGGCAAAACTTGGCCCCTCTGGTGCAATCTGGTCATTTTTCTCCCTCCCTCGCTAGACTATGAACCCCTAGAGGGCAAGAATATAGGTCGCAGTGCCTGGGACATGGTAGATTTTCAAGGTGAGTCAGTTAAATGCAAAGGAATTAGTTGAGCTTTGTAGAACTGCAAGAAAAAGGTAAATGTTTATACCGCTTTCTCTGTTCTTTCTTGACAAAGTGGTCATTTTAAAGCTGACTTCCTTTCCTTACCTCATTCTCAGAAATAGCAAAGAGACTATCTCTGGATATTTGATAAAAGGGCACTCACAAAGCCACACAACCTCACTGCGGTCCCTGATCAGCGGATCTAAGGTCAACAGTTCCCTCACCTCTTTCTCTCTCTCCATTGGTGTCCAAACTCCCTAATCTTTTGGCTGGTGCTATGATCCTTCTTGACAGAGAGCTCAGGGAAAGAGGTTGTTTGAGCCATCCTTTGCCTGTTTTTCCTTTTCTTTTCTTCCCTTTTAAAAAAATGGATTTTTCCCCACAGAGATCTTTTTTCCCAAATTTTTAAAAATTTAATTATAGTGATTTACAATGTTGTATTCGTTTGAAGTTTACAGCAAAGTGAGTCAGCAAAAAATATATATATATATAGAGAGAGAGAGAGAGAGAGAGAGACAAAGAGACAAAGAGACAGAGAGACAGAGAGATCTTATTTTGACAACACAATCTGGTGTAACATTCTTTCAGGAGACTGCTTAGTTTCTAGAAACTCTTCCTTTGCTTTAGCTACAGCTAGTTTGTTGAGACCCTTTTGCTAATAGCCTCTCCCTCGGGTCTAAACTTCCCCAAGTACACAGTGCTGGGCCAGGGTCTGGTGGAGATCAGAAATAAAAAAGGACCAGAAGAAGACATAACCTCAGTCACTGCAGATCTCGCAAAGCATGGGGCACCCAGCTGGGCCAATCCAGAGACGGCGCAGGAATCCTCAGGGGCGTCATCTGCATGAGATTTGCAAACCAAAAGGATCATCATCCTGGAACCCATACTTCTCAGTCAGGTGGGGAAAAGCTGATCATTCTTGTGCTAATCAGATGGACAGGTTTAGCTGAGGCAGGGAAGGAGAGGAAAGGGGATAATTCCTGAAAACATTCTCTTTCTTCCAAGTCCAGCAGCCCTCCTGGCTCAACTGAAGGCCCCCCCAAATTGTCATTAAACCTGCGCCAAAGGAGAAATATTGGAAAGGGAGCATATGTAGGGACCTTTTAAAACCCTGCAAGGCATTGACATCATGATTCCTTCTGTGATGAATCAGAAGTACAGAAAACTAAGTACAATATTTTGTTCCCAAACTGGAGCCGTTTCTAAATTTAAATGTCAATCATCTCTTCTCTTCCATGTATGTACCAGCAAGAGGCAGCCATGGGTGTTGTCAAAAGACTGCGTAGAGATTGGTTCAACATGGTGAAGTAGGACATGCGCTCACTCCCTCTTGCGAGAGCACCAGAATCACAACTAACCACAACCACTGGGTGGGTGACTCACAAGCTAGAAAACAATTATACCACAGAAGTCCATCCACTGGAATGAAGGTTCTGAGTTCCATGTCAGGTTTCCCAACCTGGGGGTCTGGCAACAGGAGGAGGAATTCCCAGAGAATCAGACTTTGAAGGCTAGCAGGATTTTGACTGTAGGACTTCAACAGGTCTAGGGGAAACAGAGACTCCACTCTTGGAGGGTACACACAAAGTAGTGTGTGCATCAGGACCCAGGGGGAAGGAGCAGTGACCCCACAGGAGACTAAATCAGACCTACCTGCTAGTGTTGGAGGGTCTCCTGCAGAGGTGGGGGGTGGCTGTGGCTCACTTGCGGGATAAGTACACTGGCAGCAGAAGTTCTGGGAAGTACTCCTTGGTGTGAGCCCTCCCAGAGTCCATTAGCCCCACCAAAGGGCCTGTAGGCTCCAGTGCTGGGTTGCCTCAGGCCAAACAACCAAAAGGAATGAACTCAACCCCATCCATCAGCAGACAAGCAGATTAAAGTTTTACTGAGCTCTGCCCACCAGAGCAACACCCACCTCTACCCACCACCAGTCCCTCCCATCAGAAAGCTTGCACAAGCCTCTTAGCCTCTTGCCTCACTCACCAGAGGGCACATAGAAGAAGCAAGAAGAACTACCATCCTGTAGCCTGTGGAATGAAAACCACGTTCACAGAAAGATAGACAAAATGGAAAGGCAGAGGACTATGTAGCACATGAAGGAACAAGATAAAACCCCAGAAAAAGAAACTGAACGAAGTGGAGATATGCAACCTACCAGAAAAGGAATTCAGAATAATGATAGTGAAGATGATCCAGGACCTTGGAAAAAGAATGGAGACAAAGATCAAGAAGATGCAAGAAATGTTTAACAAAGACCTAGAAGAATTAAAGAACAAACAAACAGAGATGAACAATACAATAACTGAAATGAAAAATACACTAGAAGGGATCAATAGCAAAATAACTGAGGCAGAACGGATAAGTGACCTGGAAGGCAGAATGGTGGAATTCACTGTTGCGGAACAGAATAAAGAAAAAAGAATGAAAAGAAATGAAGACAGCATAAGAGACCTCTGGGACAACATTAAACACACCAACATTTGCATTATAGGGGTCCCAGAAGGAGAAGAGAGAGAGAAAGGACCAGAGAAAATATCTGAAGAGATTACAGTCAAAAACTTCCCTAACATGGGAAAGAAAATAGCCACCCAAGTCCAGGAGCACAGAGAATCCCAGGCAGGATAAACCCAAGGAGAAACAGGCTGAGACACATAGTAATCAAACTGACAAGAATTAAAGACAAAGAAAAATTATTAAAAGCAACAAGGGAAAAACAACAAATAACATACAAGGGAACTCCCATAAGGTTAACAGCTGATTTCTCAGCAGAAACTCTACAGGCCAGAAGGGAGTGGCATGATATATTTAAAGTGATGAAAGGGAAGAACCTACAATCAAGATTACTCTACCCAGCAAGGATCTCAATCAGATTTGATAGAGAAATCAAAAGCTTTACAGACAAGCAAAAGCTAAGAGAATTCAGCACCACTAAGCCAGCTCTACAACAAATGCTAAAGGAACTTTTCTAAGTGGGAAACACAAGAGAAGAAAAGGACCTACAAAAACAAACCCAAACCAATTAAGAAAATCATAATAGGAACATACATATCAATAATTACCTTAAATGTGAATGGATTAAATGCTCCAACCAAAAGACACAGGCTCACTGAATGGATACAAAAACAAGATCTGTATATATGCTGTCTACAAGAGACCCACTTCAGACCTAGGGACACATACACACTGAAAGTGAGGGGATGGAAAAAGATATTCTATGCAAATGGAAATCAAAAGAAAGCTGGAGTAGCAATACTCATATTAGATAAACTAGATTTTAAAATAAAGAATGTTACGAGACAAGGAATGACAATGCATAATGATCAAGGGATCAATCCAAGAAGAAGATATAACAATTTTAAATATATATGCCCCCAACTTAGGAGCAGCTCAATACATAAGGCAAATGCTAACAGCTATAAAAGAGGAAATCGACAGTAACACAATGATAGTGGGGGACTTTAACACCTCACTAACACCAATGGACAGATCATCCAGACAGAAAATTAATAAGGAAACACAAGCTTTAAATGACACAAAAGACCAGATAGATTTAATTGATATTTATTGGACATTCCACCCCAAAACAGCAGATTACACTGTCTTCTCAAGTGCACATGGAACATTCTCCAGGATAGATCACATCTTGGGTCACAAATCAAGCCTCAGTAAATTTAAGAAAACTGAAATCATATCAAGCATCTTTTCTGACCACAACACTATGAGCTTAGAAATCAATTAAAGGGAAAAAATACGTAAAAAACACAAACACAATGAGGCTAAACAATACGTTACTAAATAACCAAGCGATCACAGAAGAAATCAAAGAGGAAATCAAAAAATACCTAGAGACAAATGATAAAATGAAAACACAACAATCCAAAACCTATGGGATGCAGCAAAAGCAGTTCTAAGAGGGAAGTTTATAGCAATACAATCCTACCTCAAGAAACAAGAAAAAATTCAAATAAAAAATCTAACCTTATACCTAAAGGAACTAGAGAAAGAAGAACAAACAAAACCCAAGTTAGTAGAAGGAAAGAGATCATAAAGATCAGAGCAGAAATAAATGAAATAGAAACAAAGAAAACAATAGCAAAGATCAATAAAACTAAAAGCTGGTTCTTTGAGAAGATAAACAAAATTGATAAACCTTTAGCCAGACTCATCAAGAAAAAAAGGCAGAGGACTCAAATCAATAAAATTAGAAATGAAAAAGAAGAAGTAACAACAGACACCGCAGAAATACAAACCATCCTAAAGGACTACTACAAGCAACTCTATGCCAATAAAATGGACAACTTGGAAGAAATGGACAAATTCTTAGAAAGGTGTAACCTTCCAAGACTGAACCAGGAAGAAATAGAATATATGAACAGACCAATCACAAGTAATGAAATTGAAACTGTGATTAAAAATCTTCCAACAAACAAAAGTCCAGGACCAGATGGCTTCACAGATGAATTCTATCAAACATTTAAAGAAGAGCTAACACCCATCCTTCTCAAACTCTTCCAAAAAATTGCAGAGGAAGGAACACTCCCATACTCATTCTACAAGGCCACCATCACCCAGATACCATAACCAGAAAAGGATACTACAAAAAAAGAAAATTACAGACCAATATCACTGAAGAATATAGATGCAAAAATCCTCAACAAAATACTAGCAAACAGAATCCAAGAACACATTAAAAGGATCATACACCATGATCAAGTGGGATTTATCCCACGGATGCAAGGATTCTTCAATATACGCAAATCAATCAAAGAGATACACCATATCAATAAATTGAAGAATAAAAACTATATGACCGTCTCAATAGATGCAGAAAAAGCTTCTCTTTTTTTCACACCCAAATTTATTTTTATTTTGCATACATAGGAAACATGACCCTATGAAAAGAACAAAAAAGAGAAATGAGCCCAGTGTTACAAGAGGAAAAGCATGCACCAATCTGCTCCCAGTTCACTCCTAGCCACACACTCAACGGAACTCTATGGAACTTCACACACCAGGAGCTGGACTGGCTCCAAGCGGTGGGCACTGTCCACTGACAGCACGGGGGGAAACAGAGTGGGCAGGAAATGTCACTGAGAGTGGAATTTCCACACACAGTGTCACTGCCCACAGTAGTGGATTCTCACTCAGGTTCAAGGGAAAACAAAATTTATCTCACACAAACATGAATATAAAATCTCTGAGTGCTACCTAAATCATTCAGTCTCAAGATCATTTGCTATCAGAAAGATTTACAAAATTTCATCGTGGACATTTGGGTGCCTACTCAGCTGCACCCAATCCAACTCCAGGGGCAGCTCTCGGGTGCTTCCTCATCAGAACAGTAAAGGGAGAAACTGGGCCTGAAAATGCAAAACGAATGACCTGGAGGAAGAGGAACTTTTGGACCCAGGTAGTTGTCCTGGGTTGTAAACAGCAAATGTTGCACTTTGTTATCTCATTCGAATCAAGGACTTGAGTGCGGGAGGTACTGAAGTTGGGGACAGGAGTTCAGAGGTCACACTCGGTGGTCAAAGACACCAGCAGCAGCATCCGTGTTCACAGACTGTTTCCATGGTGTTCGTCTGGCTCCAAGAGCATCCCGTGGAATTCCCGGGGAGGCCTCCAGACTTTCCATCCTTAGAAAAGGTAAGTCACCATGGCCCCATCCTGATTCCTCACTCCTACTCCATAGACATGTCCCAGTAGAGCAGGGACAGGGTGACTAGGGCTAGGGAATGAAAACCCTCAGTATCCACTCCAGTGAGGTGCCCTGATGCTCAAGTTCAATGAGTGACAACTTCTCAAGAGGCTCTGTTTAGTTCATTTCAAAAATAAGCACCCTACCCCCACCCCCCACCACTATGCATACAGGGACCTACATGTCTTGGCTACGCGGCTTTGCCCTTCCTATACATGACCTGTCAGGTCTCAATCTGGGTTTAAATACATGATCGTGGGCATTACTCACTATGCAGAAGAGCAGGACTCGGGCCCCCTAACAACCCCAGGACTACCTGTGATCCCAGGGCCAGAGAGGTTTCTGAGCCAGGGTTTGCATTTCCAACCAGATCTTCTTTATTCTAATTTTGATTAACTCCTCAGTGAAATCTATTCAGTCCTTTTTGAAGAGATCTCTCTGCAGTCCTGGGGTTTTGCGTTCCCGTCTTTTTCTTAGCAAGCTCTTCCTCTTCAGAGCCTGGCATAGACCTGCTGAGATCTATCAGCCAGGGCCCAGGCCTGCCCAACCCAGGCTTAAGCCACGGACTGCGCCCTGCTGGGACACCTCTCTCCAGGGGCTGATGTGGCTTCCCAGCCGGATGTGCCTCTCTGCTTTGAAAGTGTCCATCACAACCCACCATCAGAGCTACCTCAGGGGAGGGCGCAGAGGTGCCTGGCCGTGATCACAGGCCAGAGAGCTGCTGACGTCCAGGAAGGACTCCGAGTCTGACCTCAGGACAGGACTCCACACCACCTTCCACAGGACACACTAAAAAGGGCTCGAACATTTTTTTCCCCAAGTCAGACCAAGAGCTCATCAAATGTAATGTCCAGTTTGAGGCACAGGGCAATTTCCCATGAATTTAAATAACTTTCTTTAGTGATTTTCAGATAACTATAGACATCAATCTAGCCTCATTCCGGATCCCCATCTCCTTGAGGTGCAAGCCATACCCAGGGCTCTCTCAGCCCTGGCTGTGCAGAGGGCAGCTCTGGTCTTCAGGAAGGGGATGGAGAAGAGAGGGCTCAGAGGATGTGCCACCAACGCCTGTTTCTCTGACAGCTTTTTGAAGAGGAAGACTGTCCAGCATGGGGCTCACACAGCTGGCCCTGTGGGGCCTTGCTTCCGATGGGCCGCCTGCCATGTGCGGGGCCTTCCGGGTGGCGCAGGCCCCTCCTCGCGTTCACGCGTACTCACCTGCACGTGCCCTGCCTCACCTTCCGGCAGGGTCTCTCCCCTGAGGATCTGGGCACACCACCCTAGGGGGTCAACCCTTGGGACTCTCCACTCAGCCAGAGCACAGATTACATTGGAAACAGAAGCAACAGAGGAGACACGGGGTGAATTCAAATCCTGGTCCTCCAAGGGAAACCTGAAAGGAAGCTGTGCTTGCCTTGAAGATATCAAAAAGGAATTTGCCCTTTAGTGGCTCATAAGACCATTCCTGGAAGTGAACAGTGATGGGGCCAGGGAGGGCGAGTGACAGCCTCTCCGGCCTCCCCGGCCAGTTGCACAGGCAGGTGCCAGGCAGCTCCTGGCCACTTGGCCTTCGCCACCTGTTCATATGCGGGCAGGGCGTGTCGAAGTAGGAAGGGGGCGGTGGGTAGGCTGTGCTTCCCTGGGGTGAGTTGGGCTGGACCTGGAAAGCCATCGCCACAGGGTTCCCAGCAGGATTCATCCCTGGTCCTCCAGGGTCAGTGTAAAACGGCAGCCCCAGCTTCTGGGCTCCTGGAGTGGGGTTCGGGGGCTGCCTGGTGTAAGACACGTTGAATGCCAGCTCCTCGATCAGCGGCGGGGGGTACATGCACCTCCGGATGAAGAAGCCGGCACCACAGCAGAAGAGCACGCCCATCATCGGGAGGAACCCAAAGCACCACAGCCTCTGTATGGAGAGGGCCTGCACACAGCACCTGGAGCCGCAGCAGTCCTCGTGAGGGCGGCATCTGTTTGCTACACATCCTGTGGGCAGAATTACAGTGGTTTCCTTCTGGGGAGGCCCTGTAACCGGATGATCAAAGACATATAATATGTTGGATAGCGTCCTTCAAAATACCAGCAATGCCTTTGGGCCTCTGTGCAGTCCACGGGCAGCCCAAGCAGCAGCGCAGCCACACTCCCGGCCAGGCAGCCCATGGCTGCACATCCTCCTGGTCGCAGGCGCGGGTCAGCAGCACGAGCCCTGTGAGGGGGCCAGCCAGCTGGCAGGCGGGATCCCAGCCAGGGTCGCAGGGACTCGGGCAGGCGGGCGGGGAGCCGGGCTGAGTCACACAGCCCTTGCCGCATTTGCCACGGGCTCACGTGTCAGAAAAAGCTTTTGACAAAATTCAACACCCATTTATGATAAAAACTCTCTAGAAAGTGGGCATAGAGGGAACCTACCTCAAAATAATAAAGGCCATATACAACAAACCCACAGCAAACATCATTCTCAACAGTGAAAAACTGAAAGCATTTCCACTAAGATCAGGAACAAGACAGAGATGTCTACTCTCGACACTATTATTCAACATAGGTTTGGCAGTCCTAGCCACGGCAATCAGAGAAGAAAAAGAAATAAAAGGAATCCAAATTGGAAAAGAAGAACTAAAGCTGTCACTGTTTGCAGATGACATGATACTATGCATATATGATCCTAAAGATGCCACCAGAAAACTACTAGAGCTAATCGATGAATTTGGTAAAGTTGCAGGATACAAAATTAATGCACAGAAACCTCTTGCATTCCTATACACTAACAATGAAAGATCAGAAAGAGAAATTAAGGAAACAATCCCATTCACCACTGCAACAGAAAGAATAAAATACCTAGGAATAAACCTACCTAAGGAGGTAAAACACCTATACTCAGAAAACTATAAGACACTGATGAAAGAAATCAAAGATGACCCAAACAGATGGAGAGATATACCATTTCTTGGACTGGAAGAATCACTATTGTGAAAATGACTATACTACCCAAAGCAAGATACAGATTCAATGCAATCCCTATCAAATTACCAATGGCATTTTATACGAAACTAGAGCAAAAAATCTTAAAATTTGTACGGAGACACAAAAGACCCCGAATAGACAAAGCAATCTTGAGGGGAAAAAATGGAGCTGGAGGAATCAGACTCCCTGACTTCAGACTATACTACAAAGCTTCAGTAATCAAGACAATATGGTACTGGCACATAAACAGAAATATAGATCAGTGGAACAGGATAGAAAGCCCACAGATAAACCCAGGCACCTATAGTCAACTAATCTATGACAAGGGAGGCAAGGATATACTATGGAGAAAACACAGTCTCTTCAATAAGCGGTGCTGGGAAAACTGGACAGCTACATGTAAAAAAATGAAATTAGAACACTCCCTAACACCATACCAAAAATAAACTCAAAATGGATTAGAGACCTAAATGTAAGTAAGACCAGACACTATAAAACTCTCAGAGGAAAATATAGGAAGAACACTCTTTGACATAAATCACAGCACGATCTTTTTTGACCCACCTACTAGAGTAACAGAAATAAAAACAAAAATAAACAAATGGGACTCAATGAAACTTAAAAGCTTTTGCACAGCAAAGGAAACTATAAACAAGACGAAAAGACAGCCCTCAGAATGGAAGAAAATATTTGCAAACGAATCAACAGACAAAGGATTAATCTCCAAAATATATAAACAGCTCATGCAACTCAATAGCAAAAAAACAAACAACTCAATCAAAAAATGGGTGGAAGACCTAAATAGACATTTCTCCAAAGAAGACATACAGATGGCCAAGAGGCACATGAAAAGATGCTCAAGATCACTAATTATTAGAGAAATGTAAATCAAAACTACAATGAGGTATCACCTCACACCAGTTAGAATGGGCATCATCAGAAAATCTATAAACAAAGGGAACCCTCTTGCACTGTTGGTGGGAATGTAAATTGATACAGCCACTGTGGAGAACAGTATGAAGATTCCTTAAAAAACTAAAAATAGAATTCCCATATGACCCAGCAATCCCACTACTGGGCAGATACCCAGAGAAAACCATAATTCAAAATGACACATGCACCCCAATGTTCATTGCAGCACTATTTACAATAGCCAGGTCACAGAAGCAACCTAAATGCCCATCAACTGACAAATGGATAAAGAAGATGTGGTACATATATACAATGGAATATTACTCAGCCATAAAAAGGAACAAAATTGGGTCATTTGTAGAGCCGTGGATGGACCTAGAGACTGTCACACAGAGTGAAGTTAAGTCAGAAAGAGAAAAACAAATATCATATATTAACCCATATATGTGCAATCTAGAAAAATGGTACAGATGAACTGGTGTGCAAGGCAGAAATAAGAGAGACAGATGTAGAGAACAAACGTATGGACACGAAGGGGGGAAAGCGGGGGGCAGGGGGATAGAGGTGGTGGGATGAACTGTGAGATTGGGATTGACATATATACACTAATATGTATAAAATAGATAACTAATAAGAACCTGCCCTATAAAAAATAAATTAATTAAAAATTTTTTTTAAAAGGCTGTGTAGGGCTTCCCTGGTGGCGCAGTGGTTGAGAGTCCGCCTGCCGATGCAGGGGACATGGGTTCATGCCCCGGTCCAGGAAGATCCTACATGCCGCGGAGCAGCTGGGCCTGTGAGCCATGGCCGCTGGGCCTGCGTGTCCGGAGCCTGTGCTCCGCAACGGGAGAGGCCACAACAGTGAGAGGCCAGCGTACAGAAAAAAAAAAAAAAAAAAAGATGTGTAGATGGTAGACCCCACACACACAAGGCGTATGGCACTCATACTCATGCTCACATATTCACACACACACACACAAAATGCTTGCAGCTGTCCAGAGAGATGAATGGCCCAATTACCCCGCAACCAGTACCCAATTCCATGGCGACTGGATTTCCAGAAAGCCAAAGCTGAGGGACGCTGGGGTCCCCGGCGTGGGAACAACTGCCAGGGTCCCCATCAGGTACCCAATAACTGTGAATGAGTGGACCTTATGAACAAATGGGGCCACTGGGCAGTTTGACCAGCATTAAGACAAAGACAAAGCACCTCATCTGGAGTCTTGTACATCCACAGAAATGGTCTAGCCAGAGGCAGCCAACACTGAACCTGGGATCTCTTCTCACTGGAAAATTACCCTTCCACCACACCCACCCCTTTCCCAATTCTCCCCTCACCCTGGTGAAAGCTCACAGGCAGTGTCCCACCCACCCTAGCTCACTTCCCATTCACTCACTCATTCAGCAAACGTTAACAGGCACCCACTGAGTGTCAGTCAATGTGCCAGGCCCTGGAGAGACAGGGAGGCCAGACACAGCCTGCTTCTCAGCCCTGCTGGGGACAGGGAGGGAGCTGTCCCTCTGTTCCTCTCATTCGGGGCACGCTCCACACCAGGCCAGCTCTTCAGAGAACCACGGCTTCTCCATTTCTTCCTCCTGAGGCCTCACCCTCGTGCAGGAGCAGCAGCTCAGAAAATCTCTGTCTTTTCACTTGCATTATAGGATTTTTTTTTTTAAATAGCAGCAGCAGCCTTGCCTTCCAAGAAGCCTGTGGCTTTGGTTAATATTTACATGTATTTGCAATTCCTTTGTACACACGGAAGGGGAAAGAAAGGGTGGGGAAGGGAGTTTTGCCAGGGAATGAAAATGCATCCTGGGCCCATCCTCAAAGTGCTATTGCAATTGCCAACTTAAAATCAAGATGCAACTTGTTTAGCTAAAATTCAGGTAATTTCTGTCACTCCTACTCTGGCCCTTCTTCCCCTGCAAACCCGCAGCTCCTTAGCTGGCCTGTGCATCGGTCCCATTCATGTGTGAGGGAGCTGTAGCTGGTCTTGGGCTTATATGCACTGGAAATTTTCTTTTTCTAATTCTGCAGGTTTGGGTCATTTTCAGAGAGCTCTGTGGGCACCCTCTGGCGGCTGACCGAAAATTTTACCTGCAAAAATTATAGTTGAACTGGGAAGGCTTTATTTGGCAGTCAGGCTCTGTGGCTGGATGGTGGACATTGTGAGTTTATGCGCTGTACTTTGTACCACCTCTTTCATCACACGATGGCTGGAACCGTGGCTCTGCCCTCTCAGAAGGACTGGCACCTTATAGAAAGGGCAGAGCTAAGACACAAGGCCTCCTTGTGGGGGCAGTTTTTCCAGATCAGCCTGGGTGGGGAGGATGAAGGGAGCACTTCCTTGGGCTCTCAGAGGACTCAGCCCTGAAGGAGAAGCCACTGCATTCCCGGAGCAGGCCAGGCTTGAACAGCATTCTTCCCAGAGTTCCCGCTCCTCCGCTGGTCCTAGGGGCAGCCATTCCTGAGAATCGTCCTGGTCTGTGGGCAAGGGCAGGGACGGGAGGGAGCGTGGAGGAAGAGAGGCAGGAAGGAAAATTCTCCACCTGAGGATGACGCCCCAGGCCCTCAAGTCAGGGGACCTGACGAGCATAACTGTTCTGTCAACACGATAAATGCCCGCACCTCATTTTCCTTAGCTCGTTCTTCTCCAAGGATTTTATTAGTCTCAGGAGAGTCCCCAAAGTCAGCTCAGGTTGCCTTCATTTTGCAAAAAGAGGCCCCACGAGGTTAAGGACAAATGTGACGTCACCCAGCCTGCCAGCACAGGCCAAGCCTGGAGTTTTCTCACCTGCCGGGTTATGATGCTTTGATATTTACCTGCAGCCCGTGGTCTCAGTCACCTCCGCCCCGCACTCTATCAGAGCAAACCACTCTCAACCAGCAAACCGTGGCGAGACCTCTGAAGAGCAAGACCTTAAGGAAGGGCACACTTTGAGGCACAGGGAAGTACCGTGTCACAAGTGGGTTCCGGAAGCTGGCAAGAGAACCAGGTGGCTCCGATTCCAGATTCTGCAATCCTAGGCCCCAGCCCTATCATTTACCTGGAAACAAAGAGGTGCTGTCTACCAGGAGCAGCCTCCTTTATTGCCACCATTTTTCATTTGCTTTCCTTCAAAACCAGGCCCCAGGGCACAAGGGAAGCCCAGCTCCCGATGAGCCATCAGTCACCCCACACTGGTGGTGGCAGCCCCGTTCTGCCCAGCTGGGTCTGAGAGCACCACGGAGCGGCGGGAAAATGTCCTTGGTGGGCAGCCCAGAAGCTAAGATGTGACTGGAGCAGAGCAAGAAAAACAAACAGAACAAAACAAAACCCAGTGTGACCACATCGGTGGGAACAGACCATTCAACTACACTCAGAGCCATCACCCCGGAGGCAGGGCAGTCCGGGGAGCTCCTGTTGAATCTGAACTGAGCGTGTGGATTTCTCCCTCTAACCTGTGCTTCCAGCAGATGAAAATACTATTGCGAGGTCACTATGTGCCAAACACGCAGGATGGAGCAGGTATCGTGCTCACTGCAGCTAAAGGAGAGCTGCCGCCCACTCTAAACCCTTCATACAGATTACCTCATTAGGCCTCGTGACAACCAAATGAAGGAGGTACAGCTAATCCCCCATAAAAGAGGATACTGAGATAGAGAAATTACATAATCTGCATCATGCATGTTGCCAGTGGTGGAGTCAGGATCCAACCCTGGCCATCTGGCTTCAGAGCTGGTGCTCTTAAACCACTTCACCCTGTGGTTTCCTCCAGTATGTGCTAAGAGCTCCTTGAGCCTTCATAAAAGCTGCACGTAGTATGTCCTAGCACCCCCATTTTACTGATGAGAAAACAGAATCATAGAGGAGCTGAAGAGGTTATACAGCTAGCAAGAGGCAGAGCCAGAACTTGAATCCAGGTAGCTAGACTCCTGAATCCCAGCCCTAATCATCACACTCTACCACCTCCCTTTAAGCCAGGGCAGTTTTCCAATGCTCCCACTCACTAGGTTTTGCAAAATTCCTGCTGGATGTTGGCAAGCACCACTCTGGCCTTGCGGCTCACCCCAGAGCCCAGGGAGAGGCCCTCCTGCCCTCCCAGAGGCAGATGTGAAGGGGCACCTGGCCCTCCGCACACTGCTCCAGGGCTCCCCGCCCCCGCAGGAGCTAGTGGGTTCATTGCCACTGCTGACTAGCAAAGTAACCCGAGTCTTGATTCTGCCCCTGTCACCTGGGTTTGTCTATGTGGGGCTTCAGACCTGGGAAGGTGTCCCTCTCTCCTTAGCCAGATTATTCCTATTTCCTTGGAAGCACAAATGTTTATTTTACGGGACATAAAGGCAGAGCCAGTTCCTTCACGGGGTATCAGGCTCCCCAGGGCTCCCCCTGGATGGCCACTCAGGAAATTGGGAAGCCTGGCTCAACCGCAGCGCTGCTCTGAGGGGCCAGCATCCATAGGGTGTTACTGCATTTTCCATTTGAATTAACGTTGATTAAATCAAACATTTAGCTGTTTGATTAAGAAATATCTCAGGCAGATTCTTCTCCTTTCTGGCTTATTGATCACATAGCCGGCTCCCTTCCAAAAGAGATTCTGGCCTTTGTCTTTTAAGGTTCATGTTCTGCTAGGTTGAGCGGTTGAGTTGTATCAAATGGGATCGACACCATGACCCCAACTTTAAATCGCCTGGTGCCTGTGCTGGCTGCCTCCCATCTGTCACTCCAGAGCTCCCTTCACACTTCTCCAACCTGCTCTGTGTGTGTGCCAGGGGGCTGGCCTACAAGGACACATCAGTGGGTTCCTTATCCTCTGGCTTTCACTGGATCCATTTGATGGAGGTCACTGGCAGTAAAGAAGTAGGCAGGAGGTGAGAGAAGCCAAGGGGATTGTCCCCTGGCTCTCTTCCTGCCAGGCTACCTTGGATTATCTGTGTCCCACCACTGAGGCCACAACTCATACATTCTATCATATATTCTAGTAACCGCTGGTGGTTATAAACTACCCCTAACACTTAATAGCTTAAAACAACCGCAAACATTTATTTTACTGATGAAGCTATCATTTGGACAGGGCTCGGTGGGGCAACTCATCTCTGTTCCACGTGGCATAAGCTGGGGCAGCTTGACTAGGGTTGGAGAATCCACTTCCAAGATGGCTGGCAAGTTGGCGTAGGTTATGGTCTGGGCAAGCTTAGTCAGGACTTAGCAGAGGCCTCAGTTCTCGAGATGGGCCTCTACTTGGGGCTGTTAGACTTCCTCCCGGCAAGGTGTCCATGTTCCAAGAGCAAATGTCCAAAGGAAAGGAAATGGAAGTTTCCAGTCTCTTAAGACCTGGGCCTGGAAACAGATACAACACCACTTCTGCCATGTTCTATTGGTCAAAGCAGTTGCAGAGGCCCCTCTGATTCAAGGAGAAAGAACATATAGACCCCACTCTTGATGAAAAGGGTATCAGAGAATTTTATCTATCTTTAATCCACTACATTTTATAAGTGCCCCTCCTATGGCTATTCCCTCCAGGTTCCAATAACTGGTCTCCTCCCTTGCTCCATCAGGCCGGGGGTGGAGCAGCTCGCTCCCTGATAGTGCTTGCCCAAGATGCTACACCACCCCTGGTTTCCCAAACCCTGATCACACATCTGTAACAGTCTCGTTACTAAACTCCCCCTCGAAATATCCAGCTGGAGTGTACCCAGGTATTTGCTGGGACCCTGGCAACGTTTCTCTGTCAAGTTCTTCTTTGCCCACACGGGAATATCCCATGAGACCACCCTCCTCAGGACCTTTCCTCCCAACTCCCACCAGCCCCCATACTCCCCACACGCCAATCTCCTTTCAACTTTACCTAGTGCTTTCCTTGGAAGACCTCTGCTCAGTCATTAACTGCAGTAATTTATCAAAATAATTCGTGCTTCCATGCTTCCAGGGTGCTCAAAGGCTTCATGCCCACCTCACCCAGGAACATGGTTACACAGTTATAGAACGCTATAGTTAAACCTAAATCCAAAGAGAAATGCCTAAAGGTAGAAATGTGTGACCCTCCAATTAAGCTAATAAGGGCGTCCTTTTGGTCCAACTAGCCTGTCAGATCCCCTCAGACCACACAGACAACCTCCAAACCTTCCTGCTCTTAGCCTCCCCTAGACATTTACCTTGACCTTGGATCCCCAGGCAGAGACTGACGATCTATTTTCCTTTCTTTGGCTTTTCCCTGACGACTCTCATGCCTTCAATGTGGAAACTGTAACTGATAAATTCAGGACTAGGGCAAAAGGGCATATTTACTGCCCCAATGCCTCATTTCATTCAAAGACAAGTGTATTTCCAGTAATTGAGAAGGAACAATGGTTGTATTTCTATGACACTGTAAAAGATAGCATTTTCTGGATTCTTATCTGGAACTCTGATAGTTATGGTATCTGTCACGTACTTAATCAGCAGAGACGAGAAAGGCAGCACTAAACTATCTCTGAAGCACTTTCTTATCTTCTATTACTTCCAGAACTTCTTTTCATTAATGAATTCATTGAAGAAATATTTATTTGAACATTTGCTGTATGTGGCAGGCACTGTATGAAGCACTGGGAACAATGATGAGCAAAAACAGATGAACTAAAAGATACATGACACAAAGATTTACACAAATAAATGGGATATAACACACTGGGATACCAGCTTCCTTGTAATATGAGGGTGTATAATAGGGAGATAGTGATAATCAGTGAGGTCAGGGATAGGTTTCTGTCACCCTTAAGTTGCACTAATGCTCCCGCCCTCTACCAAGCTCAACCCTGCCCTGCGATAATGTAGAATAGATAAAATGAAAGTGTTAGCCCTGTTGCTTGTAGCCCTGAGCTGCTGAGTGCTAGGGACCTCCACCTACAGTAGCCCTGTCAGGTCCCCAGTCAAACCCACCCACCCTTTGAGATACCAGGAGAACCACTCCCATCAGTGGCAGGTATGTGGAGTCTGTCTAGGGCTTCTTCTAAAGCACAGTGAACCTTGTTTCACAGTGACACATCCAGGTCTTCCATGATGTCTACCTGTTGCCACGTCAAGTTGTCCAAGGTCTCTCTACCAAGCAGTCCCAGCCCCATTTACTAGGATGCCTCAGAGGTAATGTTGCCAGAGATGTCAGTGGCGTATCTGGCTCAACTCTTTGCCCAGGTCTTTTTTTTTTTTAATTGAAGTATAGTTGATTTACAATGTTGTGTTAGTTTCAGGTGTACAGCAAAGTGATTCAGTTATACATACGTATATATGTTCTTTTTCAGAGTCTTTTCCTATATAGTTATTACAAAATACTGACTATGATTCCCTGTGCTATTCAGTAGGTCCTTGTTGGTTACCTATTTTATATATAGTAGTGTGTATCTGTTAATCTCAAACTCCTAATTTATCCCTCCTCACCCCCTTTCCCCTTTAGTAACCATAAATTTGTTTTCTATGTCTGCATCTATTTCTGGTTTGTAAATAAGTTCATTTGTATCATTTTTTTAGATTCCACATATAAGTGATATCATGATATTTGTCTTTGTCTGACTTACTTCACTTAGTATGATAATCTCTAAGTCCATCTATGTTGCTGTAAATGGCATTATTTCATTCTTTTTTATGGCTGAGTAATATTCCATTGTCTATAGATACCACATATTCTTTACCCATTCATCTGTAGATGGATATTTAGGTTGCTTCCGTGTCTTGGCTATTGTAAATAGTGCTGCAATGAACACTGGGGTGCATGCATCTTTTCAAATTAGAGTTTTCTCTGGATATATGCCCAAGTTCAGGTCTTTAAAGAGCTGGGTTTTATACCTTCCCTGAGTCCATGTGCTATAGGATCCTACAGAAGTCTTTCTACCATGAAGCTGGGTATTACTATCCTGATATTTACTTTGAGTTGCTCCTCTCCTTATAGCTAATCATGGGGGAAACTACACATTTAGGCAGTAGCCAAGGTTCTCTGGGCCCCATGTTCACTCTGTCTTCTAAGGAGAGCCAGGCGCAGTGGGCAGCCCCCCGGGGATTCTGTGTCCTCCAGATGGTGCCCATGTTACTAGAGCAGACACCCCATCAAGCCCTGCCCTGCCCTGCCCTGCCCTCCTCCTCCCTGCCTGTGTGTGCAGAACGTGCGTCTGCCTCACAGCTGAGGCCCACGTGTTAGGATGAGTGTTCCCATCTGAGGATGCTAGTCTGGTAAGGCAGCAAACAGCTGCTGAGAGAAACATGAATCAGAATTGGATATAAATGCTGGTGCTGCCACGTACCAGCTACGTGCAATTGGGCACCATCCTGAAACAGCCTCAGTTTCTTCATCGGCCCAAACAATGAGATAATCATTTCCACCTTCCCAGAATAAATAACAGCAACCCTACACAATGCTGGGAACCCAGAAGGCTATACTCAGCCATCTGCTCCAAGACTAAAAAGCAAAGGTGCAGATCATGAAAAACACACTCCATTTGCTGAAATAAAACACTCTACCCCGGAGAGGAGGACTGCATCCTGAACACTTCGGTGGCAGAGAAGTCAGATCCTGCAAAGAGCACCGGGGTAGGGGTTGAGTTAGGCTTCCACGTGCAGTGGAAGTTGAAGGGGTGCGACAGGAGGAGGCCTGCCAGATCTAAGAGGTTCTGTCAGTCCGAGGGCGCAAGTGTGGATATGGGCAAGGCTTCAGACAGAGCGGGCCCACTGCCCTAAACTGCTGCACTGACCTTCACTCAGGCCAGCCTGTGCAGAAAAGGAGGGAGTAACACCGACACGTGCCCCACGCGCCCCTAGAAAGGGCAAGCTAGTGCCTCCCCACTTCTGGGACCGCCTACAGGATCTGCGAAGGGGTCTAACGCCACCAACACCACCAGCAAACGTACCTTGACGACCCCTCCAAGCTGAGTCCAGAGAGGAAGAGCCTCCCTCTGCCTGGCTGGGAAAGAGGCTGCAAGAGGCAACAGCCACTGGGGCTCAGCACAGCGGGCCAGCTTCCAGAGCTTCTGAATAAATGCATGTTGTGCTGCGCGCCCAGAGGACAAGACTGCCTCTCCTTGGGTGACCTTGCTGCCAGCAGCGCTTTTGTTAGCGCGTGGACTTTCATCATATTCAAAAGAGTCTACGTTTGAAAGAAGTTAAGCTGAAGGAAGCTGGGAAAAAAGGAGTCAGAAGAAGCCCGCTGGGATAGCATAACCCTTCAACCAAGTTGTCACCCGGGGCCTAAGTGCGTAGTGGGCAGTACACAGAGGGGGGCTTTCTCTCTCACACACATTTTGCCAAAAGCAAGGCTTACCCGAATCACCGTGATCATCGCAGTTACTGAGAGTTGACCATATGCCTGGAGCCCTACTGAGCACTCCCCACCCATCGTGGAATTCAACCCTCACAACCAGTCCGTGAGGTAAGTGTATCTCTGTTATACAAACAAGGAAACGGAAGCTCAGAGATGACAGAGCACCAGCCCCGGGTCATCATTGTTGATAAGTGGTAAAGCTGCAAGATTACTCTTTGTGAAGAGTAATGAAGAAAAGTACAGCATCTTCGCATTAGAGTCCCCTCGGGACAAGGGCTTCAAAGTTACAGACTCTCAAGATGAGAAGGGACTTTAAAGTCACCTCAGTCACTCACTCCAGGCTTCTCTGTCTCCTGTCCACCAAGGGCAGGAAGGACGGATCCCTGGGCCCTCGGTGAAACATCACCTCATCCCTGTGCTCTTCCCCAGACGGCACACACTGTAAATTGTGCCCGGGAGGATTCGAGTACTTCCTTCTTTTTTTTTTTTCAACATCTTTATTGGAGTATAATTGCTTTACAATGGTGTGTTAGTTTCTGCTTTATAACAAAGTGAATCAGTCATACATATACATATATCCCCGTATCTCTTCCCTCTTGCTTCTCCCTCCCTCCCACCCTCCCTATCCCACCCCTCTAGGTGGACACAAAGCACTGAGCTGATCTCCCTGTGCTATGCGGCTCCTTCCCACTAGCTATCTATTTTACGTTTGGTAGTGTATATATGTCCATGCCACTCTCTCACTTTGTCCCAGCTTACCCTTCCCCCTCCCCATATCCTCAAGTCCATTCTCTAGTAGGTCTGTGTCTTTATTCCCGTCTTACCCCTAGGTTCTTCATGACCTTTTGTGTCTTTTTTTTTTTTTTTTTTTTAGATTCCATATATATGCGTTAGCATGCGGTATTTGTTTTCCTCTTTCTGACTTACTTCACTCTGTATGACAGACTCTAGGTCCATCCACCTCACTACAAATAACTCCATTTCATTTCTTTTTATGGCTGAGTAATATTCCATTGTATATATGTGCCACATCTTCTTTATCCACTCATCTGTCGATGGACATTTAGGTGGCTTCCATGTCCTGGCTATTGTAAATAGTGCAGCAATGAGCACTGTGGTACATGTCTGTTTTTGAATTATGGTTTTCTCAGGGTATATGCCCAGTAGTGGGATTGCTGGGTCGTATGGTAGTTCTATTTGTAGTTTTTTAAGGAACCTCCATACTGTTCTCCATAGTGGCTGTATCAATTTACATTCCCACCAACAGTGCAAGAGGATTCCCTGTTCTCCACACCCTCTCCAGCATTTATTGTTTCTACACATGAAAGAATGCTCAACATCATTAATCATGAGAGAAATGCAAATCAAAACTACAATGAGATATCATCTCACACCGGTCAGAATGGCCATCATCAAAAAATCAGGTACTTCCTTCTTATCTCATCTTCTTATTTAGGAAGTTCAGAGCGAGATGTGGCTTTGAGGGCCTGTGACCTGTGAGTCACACAGCGCCCCTTGCTCAGAAGGGTCCCATGCTGGATTTACTGCTTTGCTGTCACTGCCTTGAAATTGTTAATAAAAATTTTAACAAGGGATCCTGTATTTCCATTTTGCAATGAGTCCCGCAAATGTCATATCTGATTGTGGACAGAGCTTTAGGTTTAGGGCAGGGAGAGGCAGCCATTCAAACTACAGTTAGCGTCTTTTGCCTGTACCCTCTTCTCATAGAAGTGGGCTGCCTGGTGACACCACCACAAGTGATGAAGCCCAAAGGGCACTGATGTGCCCCTTTCCAACAAATGCAGATAAAACAGATACTTCAAATGTGTCAATATGGGAGAAATTGTTTTCTCAAAAATTTAACTGTATTGTACCTGGTGTCGATACCAACCACTAAAGCCAGCCACTGTCTCTCTCAGGTTTTCCTTGATTTCATAAAAACCACAACGAGCTTGCCACCCTTTCCTCATCACTGCTGACTTCGGGAATTTCAAGTGTACAATCACAGCAATCGTCCCAATTTTGCACAGATTTCCACAGCAGTACAGACGGTTAAAAGGAAGAAAAGGAGCATTGTTTGCTGTCCAATTATGGGGAGCATGCAGGAACAGGATTGGAAGTCCTGATGTCAAAAACTCCTGTGTTGATCACACCCTACGCTTCCGGACATGCTTTAACAGTGTTTAAAAGCCAGAGGCCTGGATAAAGAGAAAACAACCCTTAGTCACTTTCCTAGGACTGTGATCCCCTGAAATAGCATTTGCTTTCACCCAAAGACAAAAGGGAAAATACGAGTAGAGAATCTGTGTTTGTGGAGAATTAGGCTCCGCCGAATCTTGATTTCATGGCACTTAAAAGTATGTCGGTGATATGAGCCCAGCTAGATGTAAAGGACTAAAGTAAATCAAAATTAAGCAGAGTTCCCAAGGTTTTTTTTAAAGAGAGGAGCCACTATTTAGGTCTATTACCCCTACACACACACACACACACACACACACACGTGTTGCCCTCACTCATCTTCTTGTCTTCAGAGTCTGACATGTCAGTGGAACTAGTGCATCCCTGGTTAATCCAGGCAGTATGACCAGGAAGCAGAACAAAGGCAGCAAACTCTTCTAGTGCTTGTAGTGAGCAAAGACTGGCCATCCCAGGGTGGCCACTGAACCCGTATTCCCCTCGCCTCTCCCAAACATCTCCTCCATCCCACACCCACCTACACAGTCATGCTCACACAGTCTGAGAAAACCCACCTCCCACCAGAAAAGCCGGACTCTGACACAGTCTGTTAGTGTAACTCAAAGGGCCTGCTGCCCATCTCGTACTTGCCTGGACCTCCCCCATCGGGGTTCAAGGGCCCAGGGCCCACTCTGAAATTGCTTCTGTAAACTAGATGTATGATCCTCTCTGAAGGGTCACCCTTATCTCCGATCTCTCCAGTAGAAGGCCTCCTGGGAAAGAAGACCGTAAAATCTGGAAACAGACAATGGGGAGCTAGAACCGACCAGGACTCTGGGCACCAGGGAGAAAAGGCCCCAAATGCCTGCAGGAGTGGGATGGAGAGGAGAGGGGCGTATAAGAAGCTAAGGGGAAAGGCTCCTGCTAACAGACCTATGGCAGGTACACAGCAGGAGCTGTTAGAGTTGGCTACTCCTCCCTCCTCCTTTCCATTCCAGAACTCTCCTGAAGGCCCTCCTGGCACGTGCAGAAGTGCGTACTGATAGCTTCCTGCTCCCATTTACTTCTTGCACAGTCTCCTCTCCTATCCATAGAGAAGGCTACTCTTTGAATAGTTTTGACTGGGAACCAATAGTGATGACTAAAACAAATCATTAACTGAGCCTCAGAAGGAAGGAATATCTTCAGAAAGAGACCCGCAAAATCCTCCCCTCATGTCATTTATATTGAATGGGTGTTACCCCCGGACTTTAAATTATTTTAATATGCCTTTCAAGTCGCTTTCCTCTCTGCATAAGTTCCCTGCTGAACCATTCCTGTCTGTGCTGTTGCCACCATTGCTGGTGCCCCTAAACAGTACACACTCTCCCCACCCTCACATTCTAGGTGAAGAAACAGGGAATACAGTAAGACAGCAGCAACAACAAACTCAAAGAGGGTCAAGGGTGCAAATGTCCAAAGAGTGTTGCAGAAGGAAAGTGCTAGAGGAATCAAGAGGGCAGAGAGAGTTTTGACCAGAGGCAAGCAGAACAGGAGTAGCACTAGAAGGAGAGGTTAGTGGCAAGGCTTTTGCGACAAAAGGCAGTTCTACTCAGGCAAAAGTGAATTCCTCAGTCCAAACTAGTGCATTCATTCCAAACGGAAGGGCTCAAGACAGTGGTGCACTGGTACATGTTGGACAGCTAGCACTGATTTGTAGACTTTGCCAGTTTCCACGGTGTCAGTACTCCCTCCAAGGCCCATTTCATGCTACCAGCTTATGACCAAACACAGAGCTGGAAGACACACACAAAACTGACTCTCCCCAAGCACCTGCAAGTTAGCTCAAGCACACCACTGGGGCAAAACCTCTGATACCTATTGCTTAAATTTAGCCAGATTTCACTAGCTCCCAAACAGTGCTTTTCAAGATGGCGATGGGCTGACACAAAGCGCAAAGCATCTACATCAATACTGGATGTGCTGCCTTCATACACAGCATAGGGAACTTGGCCTATTTTTAGCACTGCATTTCCCTGCATACTGTCTGCAATTCTCTGGCCCACCTCTAGTCTTAGTACTCCCTTCCATAAAGGAAAGGACATCTTATCAGGCTCTGCTCAGCCTTTTGGGCTCAAGAGAATGTGTACCAGCCCCATCTACACTGTGTACCACCATGGCTGGTCAACCTGATAGCACCTCCCCAACTTCTGTTTGGATCTGCTTGGAAGCACAGGTGGTCACATACTCTGACTCTATCCATTCGTAGTGCTAAAATGGTGACCTTAAGCCTCTAACCTGGTAACCTGTACTAATATAGCTCTTAGAAGTAAAAATACCTCAAGACTCTAAACTCAAAACTGCTTTTGTGCTGCAAAGAGAAACTGGAAACAACAGAAAGCAAGAGTTAGGGCTTCTGAGCAGACCTCTTATAGAAATCTCAACTTTCCCTGGGGGCCCTTCCAGCATTACTCCACTTCCATTTTATAGCCACTCAACAAAACGGACACTGCTGTAAGGGTCAGGCCAAAGCAACACTTTAAGACCTACTGCCAGTGCAAGTAGGGTGGTGGGAAGCGATTGGCTGAGGATAAAAGGGAGCCTGTCAGAGGCAGGTGAGGCAGTGTCTAGTCTACGAGTCTATACAAAGGATTTTCTTCTATCCTGCAAGTGTCTCAGAGGCAGAGCAGTTTCAAGTGTAAGGAACGAAAAAACATTTTCCAAGGCCTCCCTCACCCTCTCTTCCAGTTGGAGATAAACACAGCCTTTCTCAGAGAACAAGATAAGCCAGAAATAAGTGAAGAGACAAAAAGATGTCCTGAAAAAAATGAATGTAAGTATATATGTGAGAGGTTTTTTTTCTTTTACATCCAAATACTGCCAATTATTTTTGAAGAAGTTGGTTATGGTTCAATTGGAAGGAACTATTCTAGGTAGCTGTTCTGAAACATAGTCAATAAGTCCATTTATCGTTTCTTGGAGTGATCTGAGCTTTAAAACCATTCACTCTTTCTCTTGGCCTCTACCCTTTGCTTTCCAAGTGAATTGCGCTAAATTCATTATGAGAGATTTTATTGTCTCATATTCCCCCTTGCTAAATACCTGGCTGATTTCATTGTTTTCATGAACCTAAAAACCTAATTGACAGAGGGATGTGCATTCCCTTCAAATTGCACATTCATCCGCCAGAGGAGTCTCTGAGTGTACACCAGCTAGCTTTCCAGAGTCCCTGGGTATTGATCCTGATATTGCACAATTTTCCAATAAAGACCTGAGTCACACAGACACAAATTAGCAGAAGTACTGAAAATCTTCCTGAAGATTCACTGGGTAAGAGATGCAGGTGGCTTCTTGGACTCAAAAAGCCTACAGGCAATTGCGTGCCATGTTGGGAAGGGGAAGAGATTTCCACTGGGAGAGCTTATCATTCCTTAAATGTTTATGTTAGTTTTCTCAGTTATAAAATTACCACCAAATATGTCTATTGTCTGAAGGGACTGATTTTTTTTCTTTTACTACAGCCTTCAAGATAGCACATACATGACTTTTTAGAACATACTTTGATAAGTCAGGGGACTCTATTTTGTTGCAGGAGAGATGTGCGGTCTCACCGATTTCTTTAACATTTCTCTTTTTCCTACCTGCACAGAAACACCACCCTGCACGTTCCCAACACTATCCCAGGAAGCACAGCTTATGACAAGAGAGAACCTAATATAGGACACACCTTGCACCTGACATATTTATAACCCTTTTCCTTCCTGCAGCAAAATCTTAAAATTTCAGAGTCAGATGAATTTATCTGAAGTGACCTTTATAATTTAATTAGCTTCACTTTTGCTATCAGCAAAATGGGGAGAAACATATCTGCTGCTACTACACAATGAAGAAAGAATAGATAGCTTGACTTTCCTGGGGAAAGTGGCATCCTATAGAGCACAGGGTAAGTGCTGGTGGAGATGGGAGACAATCTTCCCAAGTAACTTATGATCCAGGAGCCCAAGACAGGCCAAAGTCTGTAACAGAAGCCCAGAGACAACTCCATTCACTTATACTCCAGGATAAGACCTTCACCTTCCTTTCTTAATTTCCCAACGTGCTTAGCACACTTTCATGTCCAATAAACGTGGCAAAATAACGAAATGAAAGATGACTAGTCAGGCCAATTAGTGTCTTATCTTTGGTTAACAGCTATACAATATTTATTCCTTCAAAAACTGAAATGGAGGAGATTGGTTCAAGATGGCGGAGAAGAAGGATGTGCTCTCACTCCCTCTTGCAAGAGCACCAGAATCACAACTAACTGCTGAAGAGTCATCGACAGGAAGACAGTGGAATTCACCAAAAAAGATACCCCACATCAAAGACAAAGGAGAAGCCACAGTGAGATGGTAGGAGGGGCACAATCACAATACAATCAAATCCCATAACCACTGAGTGGGCGACTCACAAACTGGAGAACACTTCTACCACAGAAGGCCACCCACTGGAGTGAAGGTTCTGAGCCCCACGTCAGGCTTCACAACCTGGGGGTCTGGCAACGGGAGAAGGAATTCCTAGAGAATCAGACTTTGAAGTCTAGCAGGATTTGATTGCAGGAATTCGACAGGACTGAGGGAAACAGAGACTTGATTCTTGGAGGGAATACACAAAGTAGTGTGTACATCGGGACCCAGGGGAAGGAGCAGTGACCCCATAGGAGACTGAACCAGACCTACCTGCTAGTGTTGGAGGGTCTCCTGCAGAGGCGGGCGGTGGCTGTGGCTCACCATGAGGACAAGGACACTGGAAGCAGAAGTTCTGGGAAGTACTCCATGGCATGAGCCCTCCCAGAGTCTGCCATTAGCCCCATCAAAGAGCCTGGGTAGGTTCCAGTGTTGGGTCGCCTCAGGCCAAACAACCAATAGGGAGGGAACCCAGCGCCCCCCAAAGGCAAACAAGGGGATTAAAGTTTTACTGAGCTCTGCCCACCAGAGCAACACCCAGCTCTACCCACCACCAGTCCCTCCCATCAGGAAACTTGCACAACCCTCTTAGCCTCATCCACCAGAGGACAGACAGCAGAAGCAAGAAGAACTACAATCCAGTAGCCTGTGCAACAAAAACCACATTCACAGAAAGATAGACAAGATGAAAAGGCAGAGGACTACGTACCAGATGAGGAACAAGATAAAACCCCAGAAAAACAACTAAATGAAGTGGAGATAGGTAACCTTCCAGAAAAAGAATTCAGAATAATGATAGTGAAGATGATCCAGGACCTCGGAAAAAGAATGGAGGCAAAGATCGAGAAGAGGCAAGAAATGTTTAACGAAGACCTAGAAGAATTAAAGAACAAACAAACAGAGATGAACAATACAATAACTGAAATGAAAAATACACTAGAAGGAATCAATAGCAGAATAACTGAGGCAGAAGAACGGATAAGTGACCTGGAAGACAGAATAGTGGAATTCACTGTTGCGGAACAGAATAAAGAAAAAAGAATGAAAAGAAATGAAGACAGCCTCAGAGACCTCTGGGACAACATTAAACGCACCAACATTCGCATTATAGGGGTCCCAGAAGGAGAAGAGAGAGAGAAAGGACCAGAGAAAATTATTGAAGAGATTATAGTCGAAAACTTCCCTAACATGGGAAAGGAAATAGCCACCAAAGTCCAGGAAGTGCAGAGAGTCCCATACAGGATAAACCCAAGAAGAAACATGCTGAGACACATAGTAATCAAATTGGCAAAAATTAAAGACAAAGAAAAATTATTGAAAGCAGCAAGGGAAAAATGACAAATAACATACAAGGGAACTCCCATAAGGCTAACAGCTGATTTCTCAGCAGAAACTCTACAAGCCAGAAGGTAGTGGCATGACATATTTAAAGTGATGAAAGGGAAGAACCTACAACCAAGATTACTCTACCCAGCAAGGATCTCATTCAGATTCGATGGAGAAATCAAAAGCTTTACAGACAAGCAAAAGCTAAGAAAATTCAGCACCACCAAACCAGTTCTACCACAAATGCTAAAGGAACTTCTCTAACAAGAGAAGAAAAGGACCTATAAAAAGAAACCAAAACAATTAAGGACATAGTAAAAGGAACATACATATCAATAATTACCTTAAATGTGAATGGATTAAATGCTCCAACCAAAAGACATAGGGTCACTGAATGGATACAAAAACAAGACCTGTATATATGCTGTCTACAAGAGACCCACTTCTGACCTAGGGACACAAACAGACTGAAAGTGAGGGGATGGAGAAAGATATTCCATGCAAATGGAAATCAAAAGAAAGCTGGAGTAGCAATTCTCATATCAGACAAAATAGACTTTAAAATAAAGAATGTTACAAGAGACAAGGAAGGACACTACATAATGATCAAGGGATCAATCCAAGAAGAAGATATAACAATTATAAATATATATGCACCCAACATAGGAGCACCTCAATACATAAGGCAACTGCTAACAGCTATAAAAGAGGAAATCGACAGTAACACAATAATAGTGGGGGACTTTAACATCTCACTTACACCAATGGACAGATCATCTAAACAGCAAATTAATAAGGAAACACAGCTTTAAATGACACAATAGACCAGAGAGATTTAACTGATATTTATAGGACATTCCATCCAAAAACAGCAGATTACACTTTCTTCTCAAGTGCGCACAGAACATTCTCCAGGAGAGATCGCAACTTGGGTCACAAATCAAGCCTCATTAAATTTAAGAAAACTGAAATCATATCAAGCATCTTTTCTGACCACATTGCTATGAGGTTAGAAATCAATTACGGGGAAAAAAAAGTAAAAAACACATAACATGGAGGTTAAACAATACGTTACTAAATAACCAAGAGATCACTGAAGAAATCAAAGAGGAAATCAAACAATACCTAGAGACAAATGACAATGAAACAACAACGACCCAAAACCTGTGGGATGCAGCAAAAGCAGTTCTAAGAGGGAAGTTTATAGCAATACAATCCTACCTCAAGAAACAAGAAAAATCTCAAATAAACAATATAACCTTACACCTAAAGGAACTTGAGAAAGAAGAACAAACAAAATCCAAAGTTAGCAGAAGGAAAGAAATCAATAAGATCAGAGCAGAAACTAATGAAATAGAAACAAAGGAAACAATAGCAAAGATCAATAAAACTAAAAGCTGGTTCTTCAAGAAGACAAACAAAATTGATAAACCATTAGCCAGACTCATCAAGTAAAAGAGGGAGAGGACTCAAATCAATAAAATTAGAAATGAAAAGGAGACGTTACAACAGACACTGGAGAAATACAAACCATCCTAAGAGACTACTACAAGCAACTCTATGAATAATAAAATGGACAACCTGGAAGAAATGGACAAATTCTTAGAAAGGTGTAACCTTCCAAGACTGAATCAGGAAGAAATAGAAAATATGATCAGCCCAATCACAGGTAATGAAGTTGAAACTGTGATTAAAAATCTTCCAACAAACAAAAGTCCAGGACCAGATGACTTCACAGGTGAATTCTACCGAACATTTAGAGAAGAGCTAACACCTATATTTCTCAAACTCTTCCAAAAATTTGCAGAGGAAGGAACACTCCCAAACTCATTCTATGAGGCCACCATCACCCTGATACCAAAACCAAAGATACTACAAGAAAAGAAAATTACAGACCAATATCACTGATGAATACAGATGCAAAAATCCTCAACAAAATACTAGCAAACAGAACCCAACAACACATTAAAAGGAACATATACACCATGATCAAGTGAGATTTATCCCAGGGATGCAAGGATTCTTCAATATACACAAACCAATCAATGTGATATACCATATTAACAAACTGAAGAATAAAAACCATATGATCATCTCAATAGATGCAGAAAACGCTTTTGACAAAGTTCACCACCCATTTATGATAAAAACTCTCCAGAAAGTGGGCATAGAGGGAACCTACCTCAACATAATAAAGGTCATATATGACAAACCCACAGCAAGCATCATTCTCAATGGTGAAAAACTGAAAGCATTTCCTCCAAGATCAAGAACAAGACAAAGATGTCCACTCTTGCCACTACTATTCAACATAGTTTTGGAAGTTCTAGCCTCGGTAATCAGAGAAGAAAAAGCAATAAAAGGAATCCAAATTAGAAAAGAAGTAAATCTGTCACTGTGTGCAGATGACATGATACTATACATAGAGAATCCTAAAGATGCCACCAGAAAACTACTAGAGCTAATAATAAAAAAAACAACTACTAGAGCTATTTTGGTAAAGTTGCAGGATACAAAATTAATGCACAGAAATCCCTTGCATTCCTATATACTAATGATGGAAAATCTGAAAGAGAAATTAAGGAAGCACTCCCATTTACCACTGCAACAAAAAGAATAAAATACCTAGGAATAAACCTATCTAGGGGACAAAAACCTGTATGCAGAAAACTGTTGAAAGAAGTTAAAGATGATACAAACAGATGGAGAGATATACCATGTTCTTGGATTGTAAGAATTAATATTGTGAAAATGACGATACTACCCAAAGCAATCTACAGATTCAATGCAATCCCTATCAAATTACCAATGGCATTTTTTACAGAACAAGAACAAAAAATCTTAAAATTTGTATGGAGACACAAAAGACCCCAAATAGCCAAAGCAGTCTTCAGGGGAAAAAAAAGTAGCTGGAGGAATCAGACTCCCTAACTTCAGATGATACTACAAAGCTACAGTAATCAAGACAATATGGTACTGGCACAAAAACAGAAATATAGATCAATGCAACAGGATAGAAAGCCCAGAGATAAACCCACACACCTATGGTCAACTAATCTATGACAAAGGAGGCAAGGTTATACAATGGAGAAAAGACAGTCTCTTCACTAAGTCATGCTGGGAAAACTGGACAGCCTCATGTTAAAGAATGAAATTAGAACACTCCCTAACACCATACACAAAAATAAACTCATAATGGATTAGAGACCTAAATGTAAGAGCAGACACTATAAAACTCTTAGAGGAAAACATAGGAAGAACACTCTTTGACATAAATCACAGCAAGACTTTTTTGGATCCACCTCCTAGAGTAATGGAAATAAAAACAAAAATAAACAAATGGGCCCTAATAAAACTTCAAAGCATTTGCACAGCAAAGGAAACCATAAACAAGACGAAAAGACAACCCTCAGAATGGGAGAAAATATTTGCAAATGAATCAACGGACAAAGGATTAATCTCCAAAATATATAAACAGGTCATGCAGCTCAATATTAAAAAAACAAACAACCCAATCCAAAAATGGGCAGAAGACCTAAATAGACATTTCTCCAAAGAAGACATACAGACAGCCAAGAAGCACATGAAAAGCTGCTCAACATCACTAATTATTAGAGAAATGCAAATCAAAACTACAATGAGGTATCATCTCACACCAGTCATAACGGCCATCATCAGAAAATCTACAAACAACAAATACTGGAGAGGGTGTGGAGAAACGGTAACCCTCTTGCACTGCTGGTGGGAATGTAAATCTATACAGCCATTATGGAGAACAGTATGGAGGTTCCTTAAAAAACTAAAAATAGGGCTTCCCTGGGGGTGCAGTGGTTGAGAGTCTGCCTGCTGATGCAGGGGACATGGGTTCGTGCCCCAGTCCGGGTAGATCCCACATGCCGCGGAGCGGCTGGGCCTGTGAGCCATGGCCGCTGAGCCTGCGCGTCCAGAGCCTGTGCTCCGCAATGGGAGAGGCCACAGCAGTGAGGGCCCTGCCTACCGCAAAAAAAACCCTAAAAATAGAATTACCATATGACCCAGCAATCCCACTATTGGGCATATACCCAGAGATAACCATAATTCGAAAAGACACATCCACCCCAATGTTCACTGCAGCACTATTTACAATAGCCAGGTCATAGAAGCAACCTAAATGCCCATCAACAGACAAATGGATAAAAAAGATATGGTATATATATACAATGGAATATTACTCAGCCATAAAAAGGAATGAAACTGGGTCATCTGTAGAGATGTGGATGCATCTAGAGACTGTCATACAGAGTGAAGTAAGTCAGAAAGAGAAAAACAAATATCGTATATTAACGCATATATGTGGAAACTAGAAAAATGGTACAGATGAACCAGTGTGCAAGGCAGAAATTGAGACACAGATGTACAGAACAAACATATGGACACTAAGGGGGAAAGTGGCGGTGGGGGGTGGGGGGGGGGAGGAATTGGGAGATTGGGATTGACATGTATACACTGATGTGTATAAAATGGATGACTAATAAGAACCTGCTGCATAAAAAACTAAATAAAATAAAATGCAAAACAATAAATAAATTAAATAAATCTGAGCCCACAGAGACAAATAAACAAAACAAAAAAAAACTGAAATGGAAAGACTGATAACTCTTTTTTTTTAAAGTTTTTGGCAGCACCACACGGCATGTGGGATCTTAGTTCCCCAACCAGGGATCAAACCCACGCCCCCTGCAGTAGAAGTGTGGAGACTTAACCACTGGACCGCCAGGGAAGCCCCAAGACTGGGGCTTGCTCTGAATTATAAAACGTTCAAATATCCAAATGAAAAGTGTCTTTTTGTTATTATTAGTGTCACTTTGTTATCATATCTCAATTTTATCCTATTTCGCAAATTCCTAGGATACAAAGTAAAATAATAGAGTCTTACAGACATCTCCTGAAAAAACCAAGAGATTATCTCATCCCATCCTTCACTTTTTGGAATTCCTTTGGTATTCTTCTGTTTGACACCAGTCAAAACATCATCAGGGGCTTCCCTGGTGGCGCAGTGGTTGAGAATCTGCCTGCCAGTGCAGGGGACGCAGGTTCGAGCCCTGGTCTGGGAAGATCCCATGTGCCACAGAGTAACTAGGCCTGTGAGCCACAACTACTGAGCCTGCGCGTCTGGAGCCTGTGCTCTGCAACAAGAGACGCCCGCGTACCGCGATGAAGAGTGGTCCCCGCTCACCACAACTAGAGAAAGCCCTCGCACAGAAAGGAAGACCGAACACAGCCAAAACTAAATAAATAAATAAATAAATACTTTTTTTTAAAAAAGTCTTTAAAAAAATAAAAACATCATCAGTATGTTTTAATGTGACTTGTTAATTTGCAGAGAGGAAGGTATGAATTCTAGGCTGAATTCAATGGTCAGAGAATGTCTCAGCTGGATAAAGAGCAATTGGAGTGATTTTTAGTGTGTGCAATAGCATATCTCTACCTGATTTCTCTGAAATGTTACCTGGGCAGTTAACTGTTGAAAGTGAGCTTCTAGTGTAAATTATATCGTTCTTCTTGTAAAGTTTTCTTTTTACCAACTTAATGGACTGCCATATTCAGAGGAAAACCATCACAGCTGATTAGCTTATTTTACAAGTGAGTCCTTAGTAAGTATCTCCCAGGGACAACCAAGACAGTAGTGGCAAGGATAAGCTTTTAATGGAAGCTGAAAGCCTTTGAGCATCATGGTGTCGGACTTCCTATACTGCTACTTTCCTGCTGAGAATTACTCTTTGACCACCGTCATAATGCTTAAAGTATAAAATGTCCCCCATCCTTGAACGGCGATCGTCAAAAAGAACACAAATAACAAAATGTGGCGAAGATGTGGAGAAAAGGGAACCCCTGTGCACTGTTAGTGGGAATGTAAATTGGTGCAGCCACTGTGGAAAATAGTATGGAGGTGTCTCAAAAAACTAAAAATAGAACTACCATATAGTCCAGCAATTCCACTCCCAGGTATCTATCAAAAAACCCCACAGAAACACTAATTCGAAAAGATAAATGCACCCCAATGTTTATAGCAGCATTATATACAGTCACCGAGATATGGAAACGACCTAAGCGTCCATCAACAGATGAATGGATAAAGAAGACGTGGTGTATGTATACAATGGAAACTACTCAGCCAGAAAAAAATCATGAAATTTTATCATTTGCAGCAACATGGATGGACTTGGAGGGCATTATGCTAAGTGAAATAAGTCAGACAAAGAAAGACAAATACTGTATGATATCACTTATATGTGGAATCTAAAAAACACAAAAACTATTGAAAAATAACAAAAAAGCAGCAGACTCACAGATATAGAGAACAGACTAGTGGTTACCAGTAGGAAGAGAGAAGTGGGGAGGAGCCATATAGGGGTGGGGAGACAGAGGACAGTGAACATAATAAGCTATTGCATGGTGCTACCACCAAGCCACCGATGGTTGGTTTACTTTCAGCACCATTAGCTTCTTCGTTTGTACAACATTAATTTGAATAGTTTATTGCATTATAATCTTATTTTTTAAGAAGAAAAAAACAAAGTGCAGGTGCCAGTGATGCAAAGAACATATTTTATAAACATAGTCTAATTGAGTTCAACATAGAAATCATTAATAGTGCCAAGTAACTCATTTAACATTGACCTAAAGTAGACTCCTGAGCACTTGAGAAAACACTATTTCTAACCCCCTGCATTCTAGACAGAGGAACAGCCCATCAAGTTCGGGCTAATCAAATTCTCCACCTCAACAACATTCACAGTCTTTCCGAAGCCTGTGGGCCCCTCCAGAAGGACCCCAACCCCAGAAATTGGAGGTAAGGCAAAGGGACTCTAAGAAGGACAGACTGTGTAAACAGCCAAACAATTCCGAGACTTTCTTCGAGCCAAAATTTTCTGGGTTGTCCTCTTTCAAAACCCAAATTAACTGCAGGAATCGCCACACCTTCCCTCTGCAGACATAGGCTTTTTGAACTCTTTGGAAGCAGAGCACCTGATAAATTAATCATAGCGCAATAAATTAAATTTGGATCACTGCATCTATCTCCTAGTATGAAAGAACTTCCTGGTCTTATTCTTTCAAGGTTTATATTTCAAGGCAAAACTTCATCATAATTTAGAAAGTTTCCTTTTCTATTGAGTCAATTTTCTGTCTTTGAAATATTGTACAAATAACTCACATATACTGCGTTGGGTGGGTGAATCATCTATCTTTTGATGAAAAGCATAAGTTCTCTTTAGAAGGAATCATTTATTTCTTAACATCCCCAAGGCGAAAACCTCCCAAGATAAAGCTAGGACTCTTACCCTCTCTGGCTTGACACCATATTTATAAAATAAATTCTCTAAATCAAATTCTTCAACATATAACTTTGGAGGTATGTGTTCTTTAACCTCCTAAAAAGAATGCCATTCAAAAATGTTCGCTTGGGCTTCCCTGGTGGCGCAGTGGTTGAGAGTCTGCCTGCCGATGCAGGGGACACGGGTTCGTGCCCCAGTCTGGGAAGATCCCACATGCCGCGGAGCGGCTGGGCCCGTGAGCCATGGCCACTGAGCCTGCGCGTTTGGAGCCTGTGCTCCGCAACGGGAGAGGCCACAGCAGTGAGAGGCCCGCGTACCGCAAAAAAAAAAAAAAGTTCGCTTATTCATTCAATCCTTCATTCACTAGACATTCATTGAGCACACAGCGTTTGCAGGGCACTGTGCCAGGTGTTAGCACTAAGGGTGAAGATGGATAAAATTATAGATGACTAAGAAAGGATCCCTGTGCATTTGGAGCTCAAAAGGTTACAATGCATGAGCTAGGCACAAAATACAAGGACCAATTAGGAGGAACCAATACGCTTCCTAAATCTGGTTGCACACCAAGATCACTTGAGAAACCAATTAAAAATATTCTTGGCACCCATCTACTGAACCCAGATCTACTGAATCAGAGGGGCCTGGAAGAACCTGAGAATTCGTGTTTTAAAAACAGCCCAGTTAATTCTGAGATTTCAGCCAGATTTGGGAATCACTAGCCTTAAAAAATATTCTAGTGGCTAGAAAATCCCACACAGCCCCTGCTACAACCATCAAAAGCACTTTGCTCCATGGCCATGTTCAAGATCAGGGTCACTGCGAGCCTCATTTACAAAGCCAGAAAGCTAGACTACAAAGAAATGGCCTCACTTGCCCAAAGAGAATCTCCAGGGAGAGATGCATATTTGACTAGGAAGACAAAGCTTTCTAGATGTCATGATGTTATTAGGAATTCAAATACCCATTTCAGCAGTATGCAAGATTCACACAGAATCACAGCTCCTCAGAGCTGGGCAGAACCTCAGAGATCGGAGTTCACAAACTCAAATGGTGACAGAGCTCAGGCGGTGACATAAATGGCTGAAGTAGGCTGGAGGGGACAGAGGTTAAAGGGGGCACCTGCTACTCCACTCTAGCTGGAACTTGCCATGAAGAGTATGGGCCCAAATGTGCCAGGTCCTCCAAATTTTCAAGAGAAGCCAGAAATCTGGATTTGAAAAACTAGCCATGCAAATAAAACAGACTTTTCAGTCAGATTTGACACGTGGGCCACCAGTTTGTAATTCCTGGTCTAGTCCAAAGTCTTCATTTGACATATGAGAAAATAGACTTGTCCTATTTCTCGTATCATTTCAGTTTGGCCTGCCACAGCGAGGGGGGAGAGTTGTTGTTGAATTTACTTTTGCTTTTTTTTTTTCCTGGGTTTGAATTTTTCAGTGTTATCTGTTGGGTCCAGATGTTCAAAGGCAAGTTTGCTAACAGCCTCATGCAGCTTATTACCCTTATTACCACGGTTGGCCAGCCCCAGCTCTCCTGGAGTTGCCTTCAGCTGCCTCACTCAAGGGCGTGTTCCCTCCCTATGCATCCGGCATCCACTGACTACAGGATGGTCATGTATAAAGTCCTGGCCTCCGGGACCAACTCAGGACAACTCTGCAGGGCCATGCCAGCTTCAGAGCTCCGTACGGAATTGGCTCAAGGCTTCCTGTGGCTGCATCACAGCTCAGCTCCTCTCTGTGCCCAGTCCTACCTCCCCTAACGGTGTGGATCCCAGAGTGGTTCCCAGTATACTTCCAGCACCGTAGCTCTGCCTTTGAGTCTGCTTCCCAAGAACCTGGTCTGCAACACCAAGCACATCAGGGCCGCAGTGAAAATAACCTCATCTGTCAAAGTCCAGACTTGCGAACTCAAATCAGAGAACAATTTTTTGCTTTGTGAAAATGTCTTCTGTTGTTTATCTTTTGTTATGGTTTTATTAGTGTTTGAAAATCATACCATAGCAGATGCCTCCCACTTCATGCCCCCCACCTCTGATCTTAGCTCAGCTGTGGTGGGCAGTTCTGGAAGCTCAGACCCCCTGGTGCTCACAGGGCCCCGCCTCAAGTGTGGGCCACGCCTCTTTCTGTCTTCAGGCTTGGGGCCTTTTCTGATCTGCAGAGGTTCATTGGGCCCTTGAAAGTAGAGTCCGGAAAGGTGGGGAAGTTCCTGTCAACAAGGACTACGAAGCAGGAGATTACTGCTCCCATCTCCCGGCCTTCTAGGAAGTCCCCACCGCGAGAACCTCCCCGCAGCCCTTAAACACCCCAACGTGGGCTTTCCCCCTCCCCCTCTCCATCTCCTTGCTCCCTCAGCCCTCTGCCTGGGATCATGTTCCATATCAACTACACCAAGTCCTTCTTCATGAGTGGGACCCAGACTAAGACCAATGCATCCTCAGTTTCTAAAACTTAACATTACAGAAGAGTACAAGAAGAAAGTGAAAGTCCATTTTTGAAACATCCCACCAGTCTTCTTTCTATGCATTAATGCCTACTTCTAGTGGGTTTAGAAACTTTTAACAAACCTGATCAACCTAGACACTCTGTTCAGTAACTCTGCGGGTCACTTCAAACACTTCAGTAAATTGACTTCTACAATTGTTTCATTCATTCACCTATTCATTTAACAAATGTTCATTTCAGGTCTTATCTGTGCAAGGCACAGTGCTAAATACTGCAGATGTTACAAAGACGTGTCCCATGCCCTTAGGATGCTTATACATACTTTTTCTATTCAATTTTTCAGGACCATATTGACTGAACAAGTTAAGGCATGCTTGTTTTCAAAAACCATATTAGGATTCCTTGAAATCTAGTGCCATAAGCTTTAATTAAACAGAGTTTTCACCCAGATGGTATGTACAAGATGAATGGATTCCTGGGTTCAAATCTTGACTCTGCTACTAAGCAGAAGTGTGACTTGAAGCTCATTTTTCTTGTTTGTAAAATGGGGGATAAAAATAATAACTCATAGGCAGTTGTGAAAATAAAATGAGAGAATCAATATAAATAACTTGGCATCGTGCTTGACGCAAAGTACTCAATGCATATTCCCTATAATAACAATTATTATTTTCCTCTAACATTAACCTCAGGTCCATATGCATGTAGCATGGATCCAGGCGCCACGGGAATTGAGCAGAACCGACTGGAAATGAAAATACAGACACTGTCCAATGCTGTTCCACTCGGCACAGTTTCGCCAGTTTGGGAACCTAAGGCACCAGGAAAGTACAGTGCCCACCTGGTCAGTCCGCATAACCACAGGGAGGGCGGGCTCACCTGTCGAGGTGATGCCAGTGCACAGATGCAGGTGGGGATTTGGCCACAACTGGAGTTTGCTCCAGTCCCTCAGAGTCCTGCACATAGTGTTTACCAGTCCTGCAGGGTAAACACAAACCCGAAGAATGCAAAAGAGATGTAAACACCAGATTTGCTCAGCTGTCTGGGCAAATACCTTGCTGACATGGAGATTCACATTGTGTCTCAGGCCCCCAAGAAGTATCAGGTCAGGCAGTCGCTGCCTAAGACGTGCGGTCCCCTCAGTAGGAGGGGCACGTTCTCACGGAGCTGCTGTCTTCTATCGTGTGTAGTCCTCCCAGCACCCACCACAGTCTCTTCCTCCGAGATGCTCAGTAAATATTTGTTTGACTAATGGATCGAGTGCTTGTAGAGCTCCTTGAATATTGTCCTTGCGTGGAGAATGTCTTAGGCAGTACATCACTTTTGAAAACCTGACTTTCCAAAGACTTCCAGCTTTTGCTTTGTAAATTGCTTTTAAAAAGAGAGAGAGACAGAGACAGTGACAGAGCAGATGAAATCTCATCATTCTCCTGATGCAATCGTGTGTGTCGGGTGGGAGTAGAACAAGGGTGGACATAAGTACAGAACATTTGCCACTCTATGCACAAAAGATTGCAAAACCAAAGGAAAGAAAAACATACATTGGAAAACATATCTGAGGTGGTGACAAGAACAGGTGACAAATGAGATTGTTGAGGACAGCAAGTCGCTGCCTGAAGACAGAGTTTGTTTAGATTGTTTTTTTGTAAGACAACCCAAAAAACTGTATCCGAGTTAAATTAGAAATGCTGGAAACATCAGATCCAAATTCTACGAGGTAACAATCGGCTTCAGCAGATCCACATTCAGCAGCTCATTCACTGTCCAGTTCACCACAGTCTCTACCGCCCTCCCCTTTCCACCTGCCGTAAAGTTACGTGTAAGTTGCCATTTATCACCATGCTTCTACTGCTGTTTTTCTTACAGATAAAATTAGGAGGAAAATTACATGTTTTTGCATGCTTCTCTCTATCAAGGGAAAAATGAAAGATAGGCCGAAAGGACCAGATATTTCATTAAAATGTTTTTGCATTTTTACATACAGCCCACTTTACTCATTTGTGGTACATTCTGGACCTTATAAGCATTGTAATTTGCACCCTGTATACATTTCTTAATGTTACTTTAACAAGTTACTACAAATTTAGCGGCTTTAAAACAACACAAATTTATTATCTTATAGTTCTGTAGGTCAGAAGTCCAAATGGGTTTTACTGGGTGAAACGCAAGGGGTCAGCAGGGCTTGCATTGCTTCTGGAGGCTCTAGGGAAGAACCCGTTTCCTGGTCTTTTCCAGCTCTAGAGGCCACCCACATCCCTCGGCTCATGGCCCCAGCCAGCAATAGCATCACTCCAACCTCTGCTTCAGTCATCACATGTCCCTGACTTCCACTTACCTGCCTCCCTCCTTCCCTTCTAAGAACCTTGAGATACATCAGGCCCGTCCAGATAATCCAGGACACTCTCCCATCTCAAGATACTTAAGTTGATCACATCTACAAAGTCCCTTTGGCCGTGTAAGGTAATTCCTAGATTCCAACAATTAGGATGTGGACATCTTTGAGAGGCCACTATTCTACCTACCACACACCCTGTTTATATAGAGGCCAGGAATTAATATGTCACTGCTTTGAAAGGAATTTCTAAAGAGAAAAAAGGGCCAAAGGGAGAACCAAATATTTCAAAACTTTTGAAAATAATGCAGTTAAAATTCAACTTGCTCAAAAAAATAAAAATGAAAAGAAACTCAAATAAATTCAACTTGCTCAAATGTTTGAACATAAAATGAGGGCAATAAGGAAATAGAATGGTGAGGTGCTATTGTGTCAGCACTGAATTCCCTTTCCAAGTCTGGAGAATTGCCACTTTGTGAGTTTTGGGTGGGAATGAGGACAGCTTCCCATCATAGGGTACAGATGTGCTGGATGCTGGCTTCCCAACCTCCCCTTGCTTCTGGAGCTTGGGAACTGGATACACGATCAGAAAGAGCCACATGGGCTTCGAATAGAGAGCTGGTGGAGCAGGAAGCAAGGGACAGGCAGCTTTCTCTCTTTGGCCAGGGTAAAGGCATCATCTCACCAAAACCATTAGTTCAGAGGGGAACTAGAGCATCCCGCCTCTTTACTTTGAGCCTCGTGTTCCATCCTCACAATCATTCTGTGAACTACCCAATATTTTAATAAACTTTTTCCTGCTCAATTCCATCACAGCCAGCTTCTGTTGCTTACAATTAAGAGCGATGGCCAATGCAGAGAGTATCGGCTACAAGCAGCGTACAAGTTAAGAGCTCTGGAGTCAACCAGCTCTGAGTTTGAGTCCTAGATCTGCCACTTTCTAGCAGTATAACCTTGGCAAGGTTACTTAACCTCATGAAATTTCAATGTAATAGTAATAGCACTGACCCTAACTCATCAGCACGTGGGCGTGAAACAGGATAACACACAGGAAGGACTTAGCCCAGTGCTTAGTAATGGTGATAGCTCAGTAGATAGCAGCAATTATGATTAATTTTTAAAACTTTGAGTTAAAAATGTCAGCAGGGAATGACATTTTTCATCTCCTGAAGTTGGCTGAAGCACCAGGCAGATGTCAAGAGAGGCTGGAAACATTGGCCTGGAGTTGACGGTTAGGAACGCAATCTCATGCAAATAGCTAGAGTGTGGATGAGAATATCAAGGCTATGAGGGAGGTTAGGGGTGGAAGCGGGGGGCGAGGAGAAGAGGGCCAGAGGGTAGATTTGGGGGTGGAGGGGGTACATCTGCCTTTAGAAGAGTAAGAGAAAAAGCAAGCAGAACAGAAAACAGGAAATTAAGGAAGGTAAGGAGAGATTTCCTTAAAATAAGAATGTATTACTTTTTAAATTTAAAATAATGACGTGAAGATTTAAGTGAGGAAGAACAGTTTCAAGCACATGAGGCAACTCAGCAGTAGGTAGGTGATTACAGATGAGGTCACTGGTAAATTCTGAGAGGAGCTGGGCAGTGAGAGTGGACACAAGATTACACGGGATCGAGGAACAGGTGAGTGGTGAGAGAGTGAAGCAGCAAGCATGTTCCCCATATTAGTTAGGATGGGCCAAACCATGCCGCCATCCCAGACTAAACCCCCGCAACCCAGGGGTCAACACAATAAAGGCTTGATGTCTCAGTTACATAAAGCCCAGTGCAAGCCACACCCCCGTCTTGTAGCTGTGCCCTCCCTCAACACAAGGCAGAGGAAATAGAGAATGATGGAAGGGAGACCTTAGCTCTTCCTTTCCTCCAGTTTTATTACGTTATAGTTGACAGATAAAATTGTATGTGAAATGATTACCACAATCAGGTTAATTAATACATCTATCGTCTTAAGTAATTACCTTTTGTGCAACTATAGATATAGATATAGACCATATCTTTATCCATTCGTCTGTTGATGAACACTTAATTTGTTTCCATGTCTTGGTTATTGTGAGTAATGCTGCAATGAACATGGGAGGGCAGGAATCTCTTTGAGATACTGATTTCGTTTCCTTCAGATATATACCCAGCAGTGGGATTGCTGGATCATATGGTAGTTCTATTTTTCATTTCTTAAAGAGTTTCCATAGTGTTTTCCAGAGTAACTACACCAACTTATATTCCTACCATCAGATCCTGGCTCTTTATTACCTCAGTGTGGAAGCCACCTGTGTCACTTGTGCTCACAGGGCATTGGCCTCAACCTAACGAGACAAGACATAGGACATATAGTGAGCACTGACTGTCTGCCACAGTGCCTTGTTCAAGAGGAAGAGAAGAAGAGCAGGAAAGGTAGCAGAGAGGAGCGCCTGTGCTCATACGGAATTCAGAGCCTGGAGCAAGCTTGAGGGGGAAGAGGACAAAAGCAAGAAGGATTTCAGTTATCAAGGCCCAGAGGAAGCTTGAGCCTACCCCTAACGTAGTAGTTGGTCCTCACAGCCTTACATCTTCTGCCCCTTGAAAAGCCTGCTTCCTATGCCCACCTCCAAGCCTTGGATAGCACATAAATCAACACCCGAAAACTGTTAATCCAGAAGAGGCTATTTGAATGGATTCAAGACCTTCCTGCAAAGTAAGACAACCATGCCTCACGCTTGCACTTCGCAGAAGGCTTTAAACTGCATGATTTCAGTTGATTTTTATTATAACATTGTGAGACAGGTGTGGCCTATAGAACTAGCATTCTCACCAAAATCCTTACCTTACAGATAAGGGAACTAAATGCCGAGAAAGAAAATGACCTACCCGAGGCCATCTGCTAAGGCTTAAACCTGGGTCTCCAGGCTCCTGGTCAGTCTCTCTCTTCCACGAGACTCCATCTGCTGCTTTTTGTACATGTGGCTGATCCTCCCTGCAGACAGAGCGGACAATGAGCTTGTCATGTCTTTTGAATAGTTTGTTAAATTTATTTTATTTAAAACACTTGGCAGAAACACTAAAGAAATTGTTTCAGCAACTTCCACTCCAACTGTGGACTCTAACAGTCCCAGTTCTGTCTGGGAGCAGATTTAAACTGGCCTAAGAAAGGAACGGCACCACAACCCAGCTCCCTCTGCCATGCACCTTGCTGCAGGGACACTCTGCTAGGGACCCAGGGTCAAACTGGTGGGGCACAATGTGCTGCTGGTGTGTGCTGTGCCTGAGCCAGTCCTTCCTCTGCACCTCCACAGTGTTTGCTTTTCATCAGGAGTCTCAAAAACACTGTGTGATACTCAATGAAGCAAGCACCATTCACTGGGTGCTAATAGCTTCCTGGGGTTTTTTTGTTTTTCTTTTTTTACATCTTTATTGGAGTATAATTGCTTTACAATAGTGTGTTAGTTTCTGCTTTGTAACAAAGTGAATCAGTTATACATATACATATGTTCCAATATCTCTTCCCTCTTACGTCTCGCTTCCTCCCACCCTCCCTATCCCACCCCTCTAGGTGGTCACAAAGCACCGAGCTGTTCTCCCTGTGCTATGCGGCTGCTTCCCACTAGCTATCTACCTTACGTTTGGTAGTGTATATATGTCCATGCTACTGACTCACTTTGTCACAGCTTACCCTTCTGCCTTCCCATATCCTCAAGTCCATTCTCTAGTAGGTCTGTGTCTTTATTCCTGTCTTACCCCTAGGTTCTTCAAGACATTTTTTTCTTTTTCTTAAATTCCATATATATGTGTTAGCATACGGTATTTGTCTTTCTCTTTCTGACTTACTTCACTCTGTATGACAGACTCTAGGTCCATCCACCTCACTACAAATAACTCAATTTCGTTTCTTTTTATGGCTGAGTAATATTCCATTGTATATATGTGCCACATCTTCTTTATCCATTCATCCGATGATGGACACTTAGGTTGTTTCCATCTCCTGGCTATTGTAAATAGAGCTGCAATGAACATTTTGGTACATGACTCTTTGAATTATGGTTTTCTCAGGGTATATGTCCAGTAGTGGGATTCCTGGGTCATATGGTAGTTCTAGTTGGAGTTTTTAAGGAACCTCCATACTGTTCTCCATAGTGGTTGTACCAATTCACATTCCCACCAACAGTGCAAGAGGGTTCCCTTTTCTCCACACCCTCTCCAGCATTTATTGTTTCTAGATTTTTTGATGATGGCCATTCTGACTGGTGTGAGGTGATCCTCATTGTGGTTTTGATTTGCATTTCTCTAATGATTAATGATGTTCAGCATTCTTTCATGTGTTTGTTGGCAGTCTGTATATCTCCTTTGGAGAAATGTCTATTTAGGTCTTCTGCACAACTTTGAATTGGGTTGTCTGTTTTTTTGTTATTGAGCTGCATGAGCTGCTTGTAAATTTTGGAGATTAATCCTTTGTCAGTTGCTTCATTTGCAAATATTTTCTCCCATTCTGAGGGTTGCCTTTTGGTCTTGTTTATGGTTTCCTTTGCTGTGCAAAAGCTTTGAAGTTTCATTAGGTCCCATTTGTTTATTTTTGTTTTTATTTCCATTTCTCTAGGAGGTGGGTCAAAAAGGATCTTGCTGTGATTTATGTCATAGAGTGTTCTGCCTATGTTTTCCTCTAAGAGTTTGATAGTTTCTGGCCTTACATTTAGGTCTTTAATCCATTTTGAGCTTATTTTTGTGTATGGTGTTAGGGAGTGATCTAATCTCATACTTTTACATGTACCTGTCCAGTTTTCCCAGCAGCACTTATTGAAGAGGCTGTCCTTTCTGCACTGTACATTCCTGCCTCCTTTATCAAAGATAAGGTGACCATATGTGCATGGGTTTCTCTCTGGGCTTTCTATCCTGTTCCATTGATCTATCTTTCTGTTTTTGTGCCAGTACCATACTGTCTTGATTACTGTAGCTTTGTAGTATAGTCTGAAGTCAGGGAGTCTGATTCCTCCAGCTCCGTTTTTCATTCTCAAGATTGCTTTGGCTATTCGGGATCTTTTGTGTTTCCATACAAATTGTGAAATTTTTTGTTCTAGTTCTATGAAAAATGCCAGTGGTAGTTTGATAGGGATTGCATTGAATCTGTAGAGTCATTTTCACAATGTTGATTCTTCCAATCCAAGAACATGGTATATCTCTCCATCTATTTGTATCATCATTGGGGTTTTGAATAGTCTGTCCTACTGAACCCCCATAGAAAACCTGCAAAGTAGGTATTATTCTCAGTTTCTAGAGACCAGAAAATTATTGAAGGCAAATTATCTATGGTTCTACAGTTGCAAATAGCATGGCTGGGATTCAAAGAATGCTAAGCCCGTCTCTCTCCAAGGTCTGAGCACTTTCTACTGGTCCACTAAGCCTCCTGGCTGAGAGACATGATGGGGACAAATGAAAGGAGATCAACAATAATCTTCTTAGAGCATTGCACAGTGACCTTTCTAGTAGAGGATATTTTCTCAAGGAAAGAAAATAGGAAGGGAGAAAGAGAGAGAGGAGAGAGAGACTATAGATACTGTTTGGAACGCTCTATACGTAGTTTAGATATCTGAAGATATGTCGTCCTCTGTTTTAACAGCCACTGGTTAATGCCCAGGCTGAGCAGAGGACGGGGCCCTGGGAAACAGCAGCCAAGAAGTGAGAGGAAAACTGGGAGTGAGAGGCCATGGGCAGAGAGGAGAGCCCACACCTTTCCATGTCAACATCACCAGCCTAGTTAACAGACTGCTTTCAGGTTTTTCTTTTCCTGTAATGATTGAAACAGTTTAAAGATTAGCATTTGGAGCTAAAGGGAGGACACTAAGGGTTTTGCTGAAAACAAAAATAATACACGCTTTTTCCTCTTCCTCCTAAAGCTAGTCCCAGGCTGCAAGCACAGAGACGCTTGCTCACTGGGGCTCAGGTGGCTCCTTTCACCCGCTGTTTGCAGGAAGGAAGTGACAGCCCCACTTCAGAGCTCACTTCCAGCTCTACCTCACAGTCACTTGCAGACTCAGCCCTGATGCCCGGAACTGCCTCTGAGCCCACATTTGCACATCAGGGTGTGTGTACGTGAGTCCTTTCTCGTGCTGCGATTAAAACTCGAAACAGCTACTATTTTCAGCCTGAGCAGCTGCCCAGTCTTCACAGACAGGTTGGGGGAAGCAGCTCTATATGCCTAAGCTGCCCAGTGTGAAACATGAAGAAAGCATCTGAGGAGGTCAAAACCTTCAAGCTTTCTGGAAATATGAGTTTCAGACATTCATTTCAGCGATATCCCTACACAAATAGACACCTTTCCTTATTGTCAAAGCCCCCTGGAAGGAGCCACAATGGCAGGTCATGTCTTGCACGGGTTTCCTGAAGTACCAGCATGATGGAGGGGCAGGGGTTAGGGTGTTCCCATCGCAGGCTCCCAAAGTATACAGGATGCTAAGGGATACGTCAGCACGCAGGATAGGGTGGGCACGAGCCCAGGGCCCCCCCTAGGCAACAACCACGGCTCCCAGAGCAGGACTGGAGAGAGGGGACAGCTCTGATTTTAAGACATGGCTCAAATGTTAAAGGACCAGGCCTTATTTTCCCTTTGCCCTAAAATGGCCACAAAGGAAAGAGTGAAGGTCATCAAGTTCAAAGAGGCTCCTCAGAAACAAGCATGAGCTCAACTACAAGGCACAGGCCAGTGGGTCCCCTGGTCGGCCTATGAATAGGGTCAATCGCCTCAAATGCTTCGCCTGGCCTGATCCAGTCCACACCTGGGGTGGATGGAAGGTTGTGTGCGTCCCATCAAAGGGTGTGAAGTACAGCACTTTAGGGAAGGGATGGTCTAAGCCAAGCCATGATGTACCTGCAGAAGCAACTCAAGTTCCACCCCAAAACCAAAGATGAGTTCATGCCACTCCCAGGGGTGTTCTCCTCCCAGCAGACACCTGGGAGTCAGTTTGACAAAACAGAAACACAGTCTGGCTGTGCATAAAAGGGAAGGCAAGCCATGGGTATGGATAGGAGGCAGGAGAGGGGAAGGAGGGTTCACTTGGGACTCCCACGGAAGAGAAAGCTGGCCTCTTTGTGTCTTGGTCACACCCTCCATGCTGCCCCCAGCACATTCCGTTGTCTCAGCCTGGCCCCTGCAGTTGGCCAGTGTCCTTTCTTGGGCTACAGGCCTTGGTCTGGCTCAACTGAGGGAAATCATGAGAGGTTCAGAAACTCACAAAAGCAACCTGACAGCGCTGGCTCAGAGCCCGGGTTTGCCTGACTTCTAACCCAGTGGTCTCTCCCACCAGAACAGGGATGACTCACCTTGTCTCTTCAGCCACAAAGAGCAGTCTTAACAAAACTATCACCAGGGGCTTCCCTGGTGACACAGTGGTTGGGAGTCCACCTGCCGATGCAGGGGACGCGGGTTCGTGCCCCGGTCCAGGAGGATCCCGTGTGCCACGGAGCGGCTGGGCCCGTGAGCCGTGGCCACTGGGCCTGCGTGCCCGGAGCCTGTGCTCCGCAGCGGGAGAGGCCGCAGCAGTGAGGGGCCTGCGTACCGCCAAAAAAAAAAAAAAAACTATCACCAGGACCTCTGCAATTGCATTCAGTCATGTGATCATTCTTTGAGTAGCTTGAGATCCAACTCCCAGGACACCTGGGGAGGGACAGCCATCTGACTCCTTTCCCCTTTCTAAGTGAAATCCAGGGGAAAGAGCAGCTTCCCACTTTGGCAAAGAAGGCTGAAGCAAGAGGTGTGAAGTGAGTGGGCCAAGGTCACACAAGTAGTTGATGCTGGTGGTGAAAGCAGACAGACGACGACTGCACCACCCAGATCACAGCAAGGCTCGCCTCTCACCCAGAACCCTGCAGACAGTGGACCTGCACCTGCAGGCTGCTCCTCCCTGACACTCTGAGCCCCTGGCCAAATGGCCTGTCCACTCCCACTCACCCAATGTACAAAAATACCATCCTACCCCGGCAAGGGGACTAGATGGCTGATGCATTAAGTTGATTCTAAGGGTGGGAATCAGATTTTTATCTTCTTGTCTCAGATAATGTTATGTAACCCCGATTTTTTTGATTGATTTTTGGCTGCGTTGAGCCTTCGTTGCTGTGCACGGGCTTTCTCTAGTTGCAGCGAGTGGGGTCTACTCTTCATTGCGGCATACGGGCTTCTCATTGTGGTGGCTTCTATTGTCGCAGAGCATGGGGTCTAGGTGTGAGGGCTTCAGTAGTTGAGGCGCACAGACTCAGTAGTTGTGGTGCACGGACTTTGTTGCTCCATGGCATGTGGGACCTTCCCAAACCAGGGATCGAACACGTGTCACCTGCACTGGCAGGCAGATTCTCAACCACGGCACCACCAGGGAAGTCCCTAACCTCAAAGTTTTAACCCAAATAAATGTCTCCAAGGCTGAGGAATTTCAGGGTAGGTAAGATAGGAAGGCTTAGCCCCAGGGACTCACAGCTGCCCAGGGGACTTTGTCCACAGCCCCAGGTCTCACCTGGGTGTTTCTGAGCAGCACCGGAAGGTCACCAGAAGCCTCTTGAAATGCAGAGTGAAATGTGCCGCCCCGTACGTTCACCCTGGCTGTGTGGCTGCTTTGCATATGCCTATGGGGCAAGCAGGCTATTTTGGGCGGATTTCATAACTCTCTTTGTAGCTGCTGCGGCTGCTGATTGCACATGTGTTTCCAGGTCCATTCTTGGGGTGAGAATGTTTACAGAGATGGCACGTCGTCAAGAGAATGTAAAGAAAGCAAGATTAGGAGATTAGGAGGACAATTTCCATGTCTAGACAGGGTTCGCACAGCCGGCGGGTGCTCCACTCGGGATCCCTGGCATTCGGCGCCTGGTGCTATCACCCTCTGAACCCCTCATCCCATCCCCATTCCCCTGTGGAATCTCCCAGGGGGCGGCAAGGAACAGAAGAGAGCTCTCTGGCGTCCTTTCCGAGAATAAATCCAGGGTGGATTTCTGAATGTTGTGGGAGGGAAACAAAGTGTCAGAAAAATGCGTGGACGTCTGCATACATTTTCTTTTGGTAAGCTCAAAGCTCAAGCCTGATTCCAGCCTCAGCGCGGGCTGCCTCTGTTTTCGGCCGGTGGGGTCGTCTTCATCGCTGTGTTGCTTGCTTATTTATTTATCCCAGTCTGTTTACCTCCTGTCAGCCTGATAACAAGTCTGCTCACCTATTTTGTTTTTAATTTATCCCTTTCCTCCTATTTCCCACCTTTGCCGACTGCGCTCAGGCTCAGTAGGAAAGCACGGCTGCTCAGTTGTATTCAGCTTTCATACCTGAGCCCCACCGTGTTTGAACAACTGGCTCCATCGAATCCCCCTCTTGAAGCTTTGATTCCATTTGTTACATGCCCCTTTCGCCCTGTTCTTCCCTCCTGGCTCCTGTCACGTCCTGTGTCATGATTGCCCATCATAAGCTACCTCAGGGAAGGATCTGTGTCAATTTACCCTTATTTCCACCATCACAGGCTTCTGGGATGGTATTTACAAGAAAAATAATACTAGCCCACATTGAGACCACATAGCAGACACTGGACCAGTGCTCTACATGTGTTCTTTTCTTTTCACTTAATCCTCATAACAATCTTCCAAGAAGGTTGCTGTTATTTTCCCAACTTTACACATAAAGAACCTGGGGCTCAGAGAGGTAAAGCCATTTGCCCAAGTACAGGCAGCTAACTAGTGGCAGAACAGGTTTCAAATGTAGGTCTAACTTAACTCTGGAGCCTGAACGTAAGGTCTCTTGAAAGGATTTAGGGATGAACAAATAAATATTCAAGATCCCCGGACTTCTGGTCATTTTGCTCCTCATGTTTGATTCTGGTTCTTTTCTGGCTTTCAAGATGGTAGAACAGTCTGCGAAGAGTTCTATGATCTAAATCCAGAATGCAACCCGCATTCTCCCAACAACTGCTGGGGACTTAATGCACCTTTCCTTATGCAGCCTGGCAGAGCAAGGACCGTGGCCTCACTCGCCGTGAGGTGCCGGGATCGACACCGCTGCCCTCTGCAGGGGTTTCCCCAGCCAAGCGTTCAGCAGGGTGTGCCAGGCTCCGCTCCATAGAGCATGCGTGCCAGCCACAGCTGAAACTGGATGAACTGCAGCAAGACCACGATTTACCTAAAAATCAGAAGGGAGGCCACGGAAACCACCAAAGAGAGAAACAAACAAGGTCTTGACAGAGCCAAAATAATAAGCCAATTTTCTGGCAAAGTGACAGCAGAAATCTAAGTTTCTCTGAAACTCTTTCATACATCTGACTTCCCTGAGCTAAAAGGGCCAAAGGAAGCAGCTTCTCATGGTCAAGCTACTAGCCTGAGAGGACAAGAGCTTAAGTCCTAATCTTACCCTGACCCCTGCCTCCTGCCAGTTTATAATCCTGGGACCGGTTACCCGAGATGACAGAGTTTCCACGCTTTGACAGGGGAATGTCATGCCGGTCCTCCTTTGGAGGCCATCACTGGGGAGGGGAGGGGGATAGTGTGAAAAGGTGTCAAGGACAGCTCAGGGACAGTCACTGCCGCGTCCTTCTGCCCCTCCTGCCAGCCTGAGCAGGGACCTGTGTGTGAAACATGCCTTCCTGACCCTGACTCTGCCTTGTGTCTGGGTGGATTCCATTCAGCAGGTGTTCCCCCAGCTTCTCCCAGGTGCCCCGTGCCAGTCACTTCAGGGGACTGCGAGGCAAGATACTGGAAGAGCTCTAAAGATCAAGCACTCAGGGCTCCCCTGCGATTTAAGGAGAATCCTGAATTCCTACAGGTTTTCCCTTCCTCCCTCCTCTTAAAGAGGAAGCATTCTTACTTTCTAGAAGAGGGGCTAAGTGATCCACATAATAAAAGGAAGGAGAGTGGGGAGGGAAGAGAAAGGAGATAGATGTGGGGTTGGTGTAAGAGATGGTCCAGAGCACCCTCCAGAGGCTGGAAGACTGGAAAGAGGTGATAATTAAGTTACATCCATGTGGCTTATGAACTGGATCTTGTTTATGCTCTTAGAGAGACCCTGGCAAATAATGAATTCTTTAAAGAAATGTATTTTCAGTGGCATATCTGCAGAACTGTGTTGCTTTAGATGTGGTTCCATGCGAAAACTAAGTAATGTGTCTCTACTTTCAAAAACTATGAAAGGAAGATTTTGAATTCCTTGATAGCTTTAAAGATGCTATCAGTTTGAAGTCTTGGTGCACAAGGTTGCTGTCTTGATTCTTAGATTCCTGGCTTTTTCCCTTTCCTCCTCCCCATATAGACCAAAAGTGGAGGAGGATGTGGCTCCTTGAGGGCAGGGAAGATATCTGATCCACAGCAGAGAGCCCAAAATAGGTGCACAATTAATGCTTATTAAATTAAATTAAGAATTCAAGCACCAACAATTTCATGTCATGAAAGGATGCCCATAAGATTGTGTCATGTGAGCAAAGAACTTATGCCATATAATCTCAATGGATACCATATATCATACTTATGTAATCTCAATTTGTATCTCATATCATATTTATATCATATAATTTCAATTTTCAAAAAATATATACACCCACACATACTTATAAAAAATAAAATCACCAAAATATTAACAGTAGAGCTCTGAGTGGGGTTTTTTTTTGGTGTGTGTGTGGGTTTATGTATTATCCAAATTTTCTTCAATAAACACATAGTTTCCCTCCAGAAAATAGTTTTCTAAAAGGCAAGAAAATTAAGGTCTGGTGCATTCGGATGATAGGATAGGTCTTTTGAGGAGAGGGGCATAGTCTAAACATAGACCTAACATCCTGAGAAGGTCTCAGCCAGGGAGAAAATATTGAAGAAACCACTCCCCAGTTCACCATGGCAACCTTCCTGGCAACAATAGACCATTTTGTGCCGGTAGGTAGGTTGGCTTACAAGAGAGAAGAGATGAGCTCTTCCTTCAGTTAGGAAAACCTATTTGTTGTCAATCCCATGGACTTATAAAGTTCTCCAAACCTGTAGAAATATTCCCCTTCAGAACAACCATACCATTTTTTGGTACTTTTCTTGACACTTATCACTCTGCACTTTGCCCTGCATCAACTCATGGGAAAGACAAGAGGATGGAAATTGAAATCAAAAGATACAAATTCAGGACCTGACTGTACCACTTACTATCTCAGGGACATTAAGCAAGTCATTTATCCTTTTCAAATCTCTCTTTACTTGCCGTTCAAGGAATGTTGTACTGTAAGAATAATAAAATGGAAAGGAAGGACACAAAAGTCATAACCAAAAAAAGGCAAGAAGAACAAATAAGCTCCCTATAGGGGTTGCCAGTGCTTCTGTTTTGGAGCATCATTTTGGCCTGTGTTTCCTGACATCCATTTTTGTGGCTATCCAGCATGCAACCATCCTTTCTATTAGCTAACCTTCCTTTTCGAGACTTCATTCATCTTTTTTTTTAATTGAAGTATAGCTGATTTACAATATCATGTTAGTTTCAAGTGTACAGCACAATGATTCAAATATATATATATATATTCTTTTTCAGATTCTTTTCCCTTATAGGTTATTACAAAATATTAAGTACAGTTCTCTGTGCTATACAATAGGTTCTTGTTGATTATCTACTTTATGTATATTGGTTTGGCCAAAAAGTTCATTCGGGGTTTTCTGTAACATCTTACAGAAAACCCCAAACGAACTTTTGGGCCAACCCAATAGTAGTATGTATATGTTAATCCCAACCTCCTAATTGATCCCTCCCCCCAACCTTTCCCCTTTGGTAGCCATAAGTTTGATTTTCTATGTCTGTGAGTCTGTTTCTGTTTTGTAAAGAAGTTCATTTGTATCCTTTTGTTTATTTATTTATTTTTGGCTGCCTTGGGTCTTTGTTGCTGTGCACGGGCTTTCTCTAGTTGTGACGAGCAGGGCCTACTCTTCATTGTGGCGTGCAGGTTACTCTTCGTTGTGGTGCACGGGCTTCTCATTGCAGTGGCTTCTCTTGTTGAGGAGCACAGGCTCTAGGTGCGTGGGCTTCAGTAGTTGTGGCACGCGGGCTCAGTAGTTGTGGTGCACGGGCTTAGTTGCTCCGCAGCACGTGGGATATTCCCGGACCAGGGATCAAACCCATGTCCGCTGCATTGGCAGGCAGATTCTTAACCACTGTGCCACCAGGGAAGTCCCTGTATCTTATTTTTTTTTAGATTCCACATATAAGTGATATCATATGATAGTTGTCTTTCTCAGTCTGGCTTACTTCACTTAATATGATAATGTCTAGGTCCATCCATGTTGCTGCAAATGGCATTATTTCATTCTTTTTAATGGTTGAGGAATATTCCATTGATAGATATAGGTATCTATATATCTACATATAGATAGAGATATCTATATCTATATATATCACGTCTTCTTTATCCATTCATCTGTCAGTGGACATCTGGTTGCTTCCATGTCCTGGCTATTGTAAATAGTGCTGCAATGAACATTGGGGTGCATGTATCTTTTAGAATTAGAGTTTTCTCCAGATATATGTCCAGGAGTGGGATTGCTGGATCATATGGTAGCTATATTTTTAGCTTTCTAAGGAAACTCCATACTGTTCTCCATAGTGGCTATACCAATTTACATTCCCATCAACAGTGTAGGAGGGTTCCTTTTTCTCTACACCCTCTCCAGCATTTATTATTTGTAGCCTTCTTGATGATAGCCATTCTGACCAGAGTGAGGTGATACCTCATAGTTTTGATTTGCATTTCTCTTATATTTAGCAATGTTGAACATCTTTTTATGTGCCTGTTGGCTGTCTGTACGTCTTCTCTGGGAATTGCCTCATTAATCTTGAGAGTGGTTGTCCCTCCCACTGTAGACACCAAAGGGACTAGCTCCCCAAACTGAAGCTGGGCCAGTCAGAAGGTTCTCTCAGGACTTGATCTTGAGTGAGTGACCTACCGTCACAGAGGCAGCTGGACATCTTACTCACCTTGGTCCAGCAGCATGAGAACCAGTTTCTGTGGCCTCACTTTCCAGAGCACCTTTGGTTCTTACCTGTTTTCCAAACTTGGTCTTTGAGCATCCCATCTATTTTGGGAGTTCCACTGTGATTGTACAATATTCCTTGAATGGCAAATCAACTGATATTTGAAAAGAATAAATGACTTGTCTGGTGCCCCTGAGCAAGTCAGTGGGATAGCAAGGTCCTGAATGTATATGTTTTAATTTAAATATACTTTCAACAAATTCCTCTTTTCTGCCTAAGACAGCTAGAAATAATTTCTGTGGTTTGCAACCTAGAACCCCAGCTTATTTACAGAACAGAAATAGAAACATGGTAAGTTATGAAATTCTCATATCTAAAAGGAAGATGTAGACCATTTCCTCATTTAGTTCTAGGGACTAAATTCAAAAAGTGATTTCTCAAGGGGGAATACATATTGGGGGGTGGCATTAAGTAACATTTAAAAAAAATTATGTCCCTTTGAGACCAGATGCTCTTTGAGCGCCAATAACTTGGTGTTTTATATCCTGTTCACCTACAGCACCTTGTTCATAATAATACCCAGTATATTTCTGCTGAATGAAAGAATAAATGAATGAGGTCACTTTCTAGAAACTTTTCTTAGCTGCTATCTTCAATTATCATTTTCCACCTTTGTCTAGGAGAGACACAGGCCATTCATAAAAATGCCTCAGACCCTCTTGTTCTTCAAACTCCACATGTACCCACAAGCATTAGCAGGCCCGACATGATTGTCTACACGATGGGTACTTTCCATATCTCCTGACTCCTCACTCTCCCTCTCTACCAGCAAGAATACAACCTGTCAAAATGTAATCTTTGTGCTTCTGTCCTTTCTATTCACCTATTCCAAAGCTAAAGGTCAAAGGTGACCTAGGATAGCAGAAGATCATGGACCTAACCCCTGAGGATTGCACAGAGCAAAAGAGCCAGAGCGCCGGGTCCTCTGCCCCCTCAGCCCAGGAGCCCTTCCCCTACATCCTGGGCTGGTTTAATAACAAGATAGAACAAACAGGATTTTGAATGCCACCCATACAACTTTACACGGTTAGAATGACGAGCCAGACTTCAGGTGCAGAAGACTGGAGACTACTGCTCAGCGGGGCCTGTCGGCTCCATCTGCAGGAGACACATGCCCAGGTTACCATTCCGCTAAGACCTTGCCTTTTCCAACCCCATTGGTTAAGGACATTTTCTGCTTCTGTACTGAGTCATGTTGATAATAAGATACCCATTTCCTTACGTTTCTCATTTAAACTGTAGACACTGTGAATCTTAAAAAGTGGACCAATACTCCAATAATATTTTCCAGAAGAGTATTTTCCTCAGGAAGGTTGGGAATGACCATGAATAGCAGCTTCCGTTCACCCTACACAAGCCATTGCCTGGAGTCCCCCTGACATAAGCTGCATTTCCTCCGATAACAGGAAACACCAGAATGTGGAAATAGCACTCTGGAAGGCAGAAGTATTTCCACCCTCTCTCCCTCTTGCCCTGAGCTTCCTGGGCAAGATGTGTGCAAACTGGAAGAATAACTTCCTCAAATACGAAACCAGAGCAAGGAACGTGGTGTCCTAACAGGGCTGCAACCTGCCACAATACAGCACCTGCTTTGCACTGAAAAAAGCAACTCCTACTTTGGCCTGAGGCCGATCCCCATGATAGAGTCAAACTGTTTCCATCACCCCTGATGTAAAGCATCATGGTCCCTGCAGAGTGTCCAGAGAAGCAGTTCAGCTTCGTAGGATCTGCATTTCACCATCTCCCCAGTAGCGAGTAATGTAAAATTATGTTCCAACAGCATCAGGAAAGCAAAGTACTACAGAAGACCTGAATTAAAAGCCCAGGGCCATCTCAACTCATTAGCATTTCCATGGATGGCTGGACAGCTTCCTTCCCCCTTCCCACAGCAAGAGTCTCACTGCCAGTGCTTGAGCCTTGCTCACCAAGTCAAGGAAAATAGGTCAGATGATGCAAAAAGGGAGGCGGCAACCCAGAGCTGAGGCCAGCAGTGGCATTCAGTGGAGCCTCTAGGGCTTACCCCTTTGCTTTTCCTATTAAGCACTTATTTAAACTGAAATTTACATGTTTGGCTTCAGTCCAGGGACTAGCATTTTGTGAAAGAACTAGAGCCCAGCCCCTTTTAAGCATATAATAATGAAAACCAGAGCTGTTTTTTGCCTAGCATCTCTCAATTCCCCAGGAAGGGAGAAAACATACTCTTGCTTTGTGGCCTGAGGATGCAAACTTACCTACTAGGCCCCCTAGGCTATTACTTTCACAGATTTCCAGGCATCCCTCTCAGTAACATCTTTCAGAAAGCAAAGCTTTGAATAAGTAAGGAAAAAAACTTGAGTGAACGTGTGGCAATTTTAGAAATGTTGAGTTCTCTGAGCTCTCCGGTGTCTGGGAAGTTGGGTAAACATGGATCAGTGGTCGACAGTCATGTCGCTGTGGTTTTTCTGTTTGACCCAGAAGATGACAGATGTCTCTGGGCAGCATTTGTGGTCACTCGGTTGCTTCTCACAAAGCCATCAATGAAACGGCAAAATGGCATTTTAAGTGCGATGCTGGGCAGGGTTGAGGGAGATAGAGTGTGAGTAAGAGGGTGGGAAAGAGGAAGGAACAGAATTATAACCTAAACACAGAGTCAGGAAGCACTTGTCACTGAGGTCACCTTTCCTCGTGCCCACATGTATCACTATAATAACCACTCAGTGAATCAAGACAAAAGACAAAGCCAAAAAGTGGTGTCCGAAGGGACTTTTGGCCTGAAATACTTCACATATGAATCTACTTCTTTAGAAGCTTTATCAGAATGCTGCCGTCTTCAAAGAACGTTGGCATTATTGTCACAATGCTAAAATCAATTCACATCAGGCACTTGAAGCTCTCCCAGGGATGAGAAGTGTGTGGTTGGCTTGTCCGTCCCTATTGACCAAGTCTTGACTTTCTAAAATACTCCCCTACCTTGAAGGTAGATTTCAAACAGTGCTCCAGCTACAATTCTTTTCAGTTCTGATCCTCTCCCTGATATATATAACTTCCTGTTCAAATGGCAAAATGAGAGTGTGACTGGGATGGCCAACAGGATTATGGCCTGGAAGTTATGGGACAGGGAGCGGGGAGCCTCTCTTTGGGGACCTCTTTGCTATCCCCTACCCTGTGTCCATGATATCCTGAAAGTCACATGAGACTCACTGCAGCTTTTTTTCCCAAACTGACACTTTTAAGACAAAGATTCAAAAATCATTTTGAGGAATATCCTATAGAACCAATGATCTGTATCTTTGCATCTCAGATTATTCCAAAAATAAGCGTTAATGATACAGGCGGTAAATGTCCACTGACAGGTGACTGGATTAAGATGTGGCGCACATGCAATGGAATAGTCCTCAGCCATAAAAAAGAACAAAATGATGCCATGCGCAGCAACTGGATGGACCTAGAGATTATCATGCTAAGTGAAGTAAGTCAGAGAGAGACAAATATCATATGCTATGACTTACATGTGGAATCTAAAAAAAAAGATACAAATGAACTTATTTATAAAACAGAAATAGACCCACAGACATATAAAACAAACTTATGGTTACCAAAGGGGAAAGGGGTGGGGGAGAGATAAATTAGGAGGTTGGGATCAACATATACACAGTACTATATACAAAATTGATAGCCAACAAAGACCTACTATATAGCACAGGGAACTATACTCAATATATTGTAATATGCTATATGGGAAAAGAATCTGAAAAAGAAAATATATATATTCAGGTATACATATATATATATATATATATATATATATATATATATATATATATATACACACACACACACCTGAATCACTTTGCTGTACACCTGAAACTAACACAACATTATAAATCACCTATACTTCAATAAAAAAAAAAATATATATATATATATATATATATTAAAAAAACAGAGCTCTCATGAAGGGAGTTATAAATATGGAAAGAGGAGCCTAGACTAAACCCCAGAGTGCTGGATTAGAACCAGAGGTATTACTGTGAACTCATGGCATATATATGTGTACACATACATTTACATATATACACACACGAAATATGTACACACATATGTGAAATATATCATATACACATACATCACACACATATATTTCTTTCATATCTCTGTCTGCTGGCAAAGCAACAATACCCCAGTAGCGACAACCATATCTGCTGCCCAGAGCTTGGTTTCTAAATGCTACTCTCTATTAAAAGAACCAGGATTCCTCGAAGAAATGACAGCTTCTAGGGCTGAGGCAGGAAAAGTTCAAGGTGAACCTGAAATATTTTGTTGTGTCCAAGAAATCTCAAATAATGATGCAGAATGTCAAAACAACAACATTGGACCCAAGTTGGAGGAGTTCCTATTGGTTAAATCTGGGACATTTTGACCAACAAAATAAATAATGACAGTAATAAATTTTAACCCACTGAATAACCCATTGAATAAATCCATGAATCCATATAGGAATAAATAAATGCATATATACATGATGGAAAGTTCTTCCTTATGGTAAAATGCCAACTAATAAATGCTGAAAGAATGACAGAATTAGAAAATCACCATTTTGTACCTATCTTAGTAATAACTGACTCAGGCAAGAACCATTAACAAGTGCTAAAACTAGTGGGTAAACATTTGATGAGAAGAGGAGAGATACATAGCTTCAAAATATCTCTCTACAAATAACTTATTAGTTTCAAAGGGAAAAATAGTAATTTACAACAGAGAAATCTGAAGGATACCAACTTAAACCATACGCCTTCTGCCATGAGACACTGTGAAGAATACAATATCGTTTCTGTAACATTCCTACTGAAATACATAATCTGAATCTAACCATGAGGTAACATTAACTAAACTCAAATTAAAGGACTTTCTGCAAAATAACTGGCTTTATTCTCCCAAATATGCCAAGGCCAGTGAAGATAAGGAAAGGCTAAGGAACGCTTCCATATTAAAAGACATTTGAGAGATGATAGTTCTTCCTGCCAAAGAAGGAGACATCACACGTCCTGTTTCCTATTTTCTGAGTCGGTCTTTGCCCTCCCTGGCTTCTCCAGGGCTTCATGGGATAATGATCACTGGATGACAGGATTTACCGGAGGAGAGGAATGAAAAAGACAACAGTTTATCCTTGCAAAATTACGTCTATGTTTAAAATCTAAACACCGTGTGGCTGACAGGGTCTTGTGCTCCACCCAGGTGTCAGGCCGGTGCTTCTGAGGTGGGAGAGCCGAGTTCAGGACATTGGGCCACCAGAGACCTCCCGGCTCCATGTAATATCAAACGGTGAAAGCTCTCCCAGAGATCTCCATCTCAACACTAAGACCCAGCTCCACACAACAGCCAGCAAACTACAGTGCTGGACACCCTATGCCAAACAACTAGCAAGACAGGAACACACTGCACCCATTAGCAGAGAGGCTGCCTAAAATCATAATAAGGTCACAGATACCCCAAAACACACCACCTGATGAGGTCCTGCTCACCAGAAAGACAAGATCCAGCCTCATCCACCAGAACACAGGCACCAGTCCCCTCCACCAGGAAACCTACACAACCCACTGAACCAAACTTAGCCACTGGGGGCACACACCAAAAACAATGGGAATGACGAACCTGCAGCCTGCAAAAAGGAGACCTCAAACACAGTAAGTTAAGCAAAATGAGAAGACAGAGAAACACACAGCAGATGAACGAGCAAGGTAAAAACCCACCAGACCAAACAAATGAAGAGGAAATAGGCAGTCTATCTGAAAAAGAATTCAGAGTAATGATAGTAAAGATGATACAAAATCCTGGAAGTAGAATGGAGAAAATACAAGAAATGTTTAACAAGGAACTAGAAGAACTAAAGAGCAAACAAACAATGATGAACAACAAATAAAAGAAATTAAAAATTCTCTAGAAGGAATCAATAGCACAATAACTGAGGCAGAAGAATGGATAAGTGACCTGAAAGATAAAATAGTGTAAATAACTACTGCAGAGCAGAATAAAGAAAAAATAATGAGAAGAAATGAGGACAGTCTTAGAGACCTCTGAGACAACATTAATCACACAAACATTCGAATTACAGGGATCCCAGAAGAAGAAGAGAAAAAGAAAGGGACTGAGAAAATATTTGAAAAGATTATAGTTGAAAACTTCCCTAATATGGGCAAGGAAATAATCAATCAAGGGCAGGAAGCACAGGGAGTCCCATACGGGATAAATTCAGGGAGAAACACACAGAGACACATGTTAATCAAACTATCAAAAATTAAACACAAGGAAAACAATTAAAAGGAACAAGGGAAAAACAACAAATAACATCCAAGGGAATCCCCGTAAGTTTAACAGCTGATCTTTCAGCAGAAACTCTGCAAGCCAGAAGGAAGTGGCAAGACATATTTGAAGTGATGAAAGAGAAAAACCTACAACCCATATTACTCTACACAGCAAGGATCTCATTCAGATCTGATGGAGAAAGTAAAACCTTTACAGACAAGCAAAAGCTAAGAGAATTCAGCACCACCAAACCAGCTCTACAACAAATGCTGAAGGAACTTCTCTAGGCAAGAAACACAAGAGAAGGAAAAGACCTACAATAACAAACCTAAAACAATTAAGAAAATGGTAATAGGTACATACATATCAATAATTACCTTAAAAGTTAATGGATTAAATGCTCCCACCAAAAGACACAGGCTCCCTGAATGGATACAAAAACAAGACCCATATATATGCTGTCTACAACAAACCCACTTCAGACCTAGGGACACATACAGACTGAAAGTGAGGGGATGGAAAAAGATATTCCATGCAAATGGAAATCAAAAGAAAGCTGGAGTAGCAATTCTCATATCAGACAAAATAGACTTTAAAATAAAGACTATTACAAGAGACAAAGAAAGACATTACATAATGATTGAGGGATCAATCTAAGAAGAAGATATAAAAATTTTAAATATTTATGCACCCAACATAGGAGCACCTCAATACATAAGGCAAATGCTAACAGCCATAAAAAGGGAAACCAACAGTAACACAATCATAGTAGGGACTTTAACACCCCACTTTCACCAATGAACAGTTCATCCAAACTGAAAATAAACAAGGAAACACAAGCTTTAAATGATACATTAAACAAGATGGACTTAATTGATATTACAGGACATTCCAAAAAAAACAACAGAATACACTTTCTTCTCAAGTGCTCATGAACACTCTCCAGGATAGATCATATCTTGGGTCACAAATCATGCCTCAGTAAAGTTAAGAAAATTGAAATCATATCAAGCATCTTTTCTGACCACAATGCTATGAGATTAGATATCAGTTACAGAGAAAAAAACATAAAAAACATAAACACATGGTGGCTAAACAACAGATTACTAAATAACCAAGAGATAACTGAAGAATCCAAAGAGGAAATCAAACAATACCTAGAGACAAATTACAATGAAAACACGATCATCTAAAACCTATGGAATGCAGCAAAGGCAGTTTTAAAAGGGAAGTCTATAGCAATACAAGCCTACCTCAAGGAACAAGCAAAATCTCAAATAAACAATCTAATCTTACACCTAAAGGAATTAGAGAAAGAAGAACAAACAAAACTCAAAGTTAGTAGAAGGAATCATAAACATCAGAGCAGAAATAAATGAAATAGAAACAAAGAAAACAACAGCAAAGATCAATAAAACTAAAAGCTGGTTCTTTGAGAAGATAAACAAAATTGATAAACCACTAGCCAGACTCCTCAAGAAAAAGAGGGAGAGGACTCAAGTCAATAAAACTAAAAATGAAAAAGGGGAAGTTACAACAGACACCGCAGAAATACAAAACATCCTGAGACTACCAGAAGAAACTCTATGCCAATAAAATGGACAACCTGGAAGAAACCTACAAATTCTTAGAAAGGTATATAACCTTCCAAGATTGAACCAGGAAGAAACAGAAAATATGAACAGACCAATCACAAGTAATGAAATTGAAACTGTGATTAAAAATCTTCCAACAAACAAAAGTCCAGGACCAAATGGCTGCACAGGCAAATTCTATCAAACATTTAGAGAAGAGCTAACACCCTTGCTTCTCAAACTCTTCCAAAATATAGCAGAGGGAGGAACACTCCCAAACTCATTCTACAAGGTCACTGCCACCCTGATACCAAAACCAAAGATGTCACAAAGAAAGGAAGCTGCAGGCCAATATCACTGATGAACACAGATGCAAAAATCCTCAACAAAATACTAGCAAACAGAATCCAACAGCACATTAAAAGGATCATACACCATGATCAAGTGGGATTTATCCCAGGGATGCAAGGATTCTTCAATATACGCAAATCAATCAATGTGATACATCATATTAACAAACTGAAGGAGAAAAACCATATGATCATCTCAATAGATGCAGAAAAAGCTTCTGACAAAATTCAACACCCATTTATGATAAAAACCCTGCAGAAAGTAGGCAAAGAGGGAACTTACCTCAACATAATAAAGGCCATATATGGCAAACCCACAGCCAACATCATTCTCAATGGTGAAAAACTGAAACCATTTCCTCTAAGATCAGGAACAAGACAAGGTTGCCCACTCTCACCACTATTATTCAACATAGCTTTGGAAGTTTTAGCCACAGCTTTAAGAGAAGAAAAGGCAATAAAAGGAATCCAAATTGGAAAAGAAGTAACGCTGTCACTGTTTGCAGATGACATGATACTACACATAGAGAATCCTAAGGATGCTACCAGAAAACTACTAGAGCTAATCAATGAATTGGTAAAGTAGCAGGATACAAAATTAATGCACAGAAATCTCTTGCATTCCTATACACTAATGATGAAAATTATGCAAGAGAAATTAAGGAAACACTCCCATTTACCACTGCAACAAAAAGAATAAAATACCTAGGAATAAACCTACATAGGGAAACAAAAGACCTGTATGCAGAAAATTATAAGACACTGATGAAAGAAATTAAAGATGATACCAACAGATGGAGAGATATACCATGTTCTTTGATTGGAAGAATCAACATTGTGAAAATGACTATACTACCCAAAGCAATCTACAGATTCAATGCAATCGTTATCAAACTACCAATGTCATTTTTCACAGAAGTAGAACAAAAAATGTCACAATTTGTATGGGAACACAAAAGACCCCGAATAGCCAAAGCAATCTTGAGAAAGAAAAACGGAGCTGGAGAAATCAGGCTTGAGACTGGACTTGAGACTATACTACACAGCTACAGTAATCCAGACAGTATGGTACTGGCACAAAAACAGAAATATAGACCAATGGAACAGGATAGAAAGCCCAGAGAGAAACCCATGCACATATGGTCACCTTAGTTTTGATAAAGGAGGCAAGAATATACAATGGAGAAAAGAGAGCCTCTTCAATAAGTGGTGCTGGGAAAACTGGACAGCTTCATGTAAAAGAACGAAATTAGAACACTCCCTAACACCATACACAAAAATAAACTCAAAATGGATTAAAGACCTAAATGTAAGGCCAGACACTATCAAACTCTCAGAGGAAAACATAGGCAGAACACTCTATGACATAAATCACAGCAAGATCCTTTTTGACCCACCTCTTAGAGAAATGGAAATAAAACCAAAAATAAACAAATGGGATCTAATGAAACTTAAAAGCTTTTGCACAGCAAAGGAAACCATAAACAAGAGGAAAAGTCAACCCTCAGCATTGGAGAAAATATTTGCAGATGAAGTAACTGACAAAGGATTAATCTCCAAAACATACAAGCAGCTCATGCAGCTCAATATCAAAAAGACAAACAACCCAATCCAAAAATCGACAAAAGACTTAAATAGACATTTCTACAAAGAAGATATACAGATTGCCAACAAACACATGAAAGGACACTCAACATCACTAATCATTAGAGAAATGCAAATCAAAACTACAATGAGGTATCACCTCATACCGGTCAGAATGGCCATCATCAAAAAATCTACAAACAATAAATGCTGGAGAGGGTATGGAGAAAAGGGAACCCTCTTGCACTGTTGGTGGGAATGTAAATTGATATAACCACTATGGAGAACAGCATGGAGGTTCCTTAAAAAACTAAAAATAGAACTATCATACGACCCAGCAATCCCACTACTGGGCATATACCCTGAGAAAACCATAATTCAAAAAGAGTCATGTACCAACATGTTCATTGCAGCTCTATTTACAATAGCCAGGACATGGAAGCAACCTAAGTGTCCATCGACAGATGAATGGGTAAAGAAGATGTGGCACATATATACAATGGAATATTACTCAGCCATAAAAAGAAACAAAATTGAGTTATTTATAGTGAGGTGGATGGACCCAGAGTCTGTCATACAGAGTGAAGTAAGTCAGAAAGAGAAAAATAAATACCATATGCTAGCACATATACATAGAATCTAAAAAAAAAAAAAATTTTTTTTCTGAAGAACCTAGGGGCAGGACAGGAATAAAGACACAGGCGTAGGGCTTCCCTGGTGGCGCAGTGGTTGAGAGTCCGCCTGCCCATGCAGGGGACATGGGTTCGTGCCCCGGTCCGGGAAGGTCCCACATGCCGCGGAGTGTCTGGGCCTGTGAGCTATGGCCGCTGGGCCTGCGCGTCTGGAGCCTGTGCTCCACAACGGGAGAGGCCACAACAGTGAGAGGCCCGCGTACCGCAAAAAAAAAAAAAAAAAAAAAGACACAAACGTAGAGAATGTACTTGAGGACACAGGGAGGGGGAAGGGTAAGCTGGGACGAAGTGAGAGAGTGGCATGGACTTATATGTACTAACAAATGTCAAATAGGTAGCTAGTGGGAAGCAGCTGCATAGCACAGGGAGATCAGCTCAGTGCTTTGTGACCCCCTACAACAGTAGGATAGGCAAGGTGGGTTGGAAACGTAAGAAGGAGGAGATATGGGTATATATGTATGTGTATAGCTGATTCACTTTGTTTTAAAGCAGAAACTAACACACCACTGTAAAGCAATTATACTCCAATAAAGATGTTAAGAAAGAAAAAATAAATAAAAGGCATTCACGTAAATAAATAAATATTATCGGCATCCCTAAAAAAAAAAGAGAGAGACATGATAGCTAAAGGCAATGTGTGATCCTGGTTTGGATCCTGGGAAGGTGGGGGCAGGGGAAGGGCTATAAAGTACATTATGGGGACCATTGACAAATTTTAACCTGGGCTGTGAATTAGATAATAATAATATATGAACATTAAATGTTCTGATTTTGATTATTGTGTTGAGATTATGTAAAAGAATGACTTTGTTTCTAGGAAGTCACACTGAAGTATTCAAGAATAAAAGTCTATGATATCTCACTAGCTACATCAGGGACATTTATGGCATCAAAATAGATAATGATAGTAATGAATTATAACCAAGTAAATAGAAAGGGGAACTCATGAGTCTGTAGAGATATAAATACATAGATAAAAGGAAATGGAAGGCTCTTTCTTAGAGAATTATTCCAATTGTTCAGAAAGAGAGTATGTGTAAGTGAGAGCACACACACAAATGACAAAACAAGTAGGGAAATTTTAACAATTGGTGAATCTCAGTAAGGGAGAGTTTGAAAGCAGTGTGCCAACAGCTGGCACTCAGATGGGAAGGAAGGTAGGCTGATTGTGGGAAGGTGCTGGATGGATTGAATCTTCACTTAATTTCACTTTACTCTTACGGGAGAAAAACAGTAGAGGATTCTTTTCTGTATTCCATACTCGAGCTACGCTCTAATACATTTCTTTCCAGATTGTTTCATGTCCCTCCTCAGCAAGGTCAAAGGAGCAGAAGTCAAACTCTTAGAGAGTTCACTGCCTTCTTCATGAGAGTTATGCTGGCCAGACTGGGGACTATTTCAACAGTTTAAAAAAACATCAACACAAATGGACAATTAATCTCCAATAAAGGAGGCAAGAATATACAATGGAGAAAAGACAGTCTCTTCAGCAAGTGGTGCTGGGAAATTTGGACAGCTGCATGTAAATCAATGAAGTTAGAATATAACCTCACACCATACACAAAAATAAATTCAAAATGGCTTGAAGACTTAAATATAAGACAAGAGACCATAAAACTCCTAAAAGAACACATAGGCAAAACATTCTCTGACATAAATCGTACAAATGTTTTCTTAGGTCAGTCTCCCAAGGCAATAGAAACAAAAGCAAAAATAAACAAATGGGACCTAATGGAGCTTATCAGCTTTTGCACAGCAAAGGAAACCATAAACAAAACGAAAAGACAACCTACAGACTGGGAGAAAATATTTGCAAATGATGTGACTTAATTTCCAAAATATACAAACAGCTCATACAATTCAATAACAAAATAACCAACAGCCCAATAAAAAAATGGGCAGAAGATGTAAATATACATTTCTCCACAGAAGACATACAGATGGCCAGTAGGCACATGAAAAGATGCTCATTATTGCTAATTATTAGAGAAATGCAAATCAAAACTACAATGAGGGCTTCCCTTGTGGCGCAGGGGTTGAGAATCTGCCTGCTAATGCAGGGGACATGGGTTCGAGCCCTGGTCTGGGAGGATCCCACATGCCATGGAGCAACTGGGCCCGTGAGCCACAATTACTGAGCCTGCGCATCTGGAGCCTGTGCTCCGCAACAAGAGAGGCCGCGATAGTGAGAGTCCCGTGCACCGCGATGAAGAGTGGCCCCCGCTTGCCACAACTAGAGAAAGCCATGGCACAGAAATGAAGACCCAACACAGCAAAAATAAATAAAATAAATTAATAAACTCCTACCCCCAGCATCTTAAAAAAAAAAAAAAAACTACAATGAGTTGGTGTCTGATAGCACCCTCTCACACCAGTCAGAATGGCCACCATTAAAAAGTCCACAAATTATAAATGCAGGAGAGGGTGTGGAGAAAAGGGAACCCTCTTACACTTTGATGGGAATGTAAGTTGGTGCAGCCACCATGGAAAACAGTATGGCCGTTCCTCAAAAAACTAAAAATAGCATTGCCATATGATGCAAAGATTCCACTCCTGGGCATATGCCCAAACAAAACTATAATTCAAAAAGATACATGCACCCCTATGTTCAAAGCAGCACTATTTACAATAGCCAAGACATGGAAACAACATAAATGTCCATCAACAGATGAATGGATAAAGAATATGTGGTATACACACACACACACACACACACACACACGTATACAATGGAATATTACTCAGTCATTAAAAAGAACGAAATAATGCCACTTGCATCAACATGGGTGGACCTAGAGATTATCATACTAAGCGAAGTAAGTCAGACAGAGAAGGACAAATACCATATGATATCACTTATATGTGGAATCTAAAAAATTGATACAAATGAACATATCTATGAAACAGAAACAAACTCACAGACTAGAGAACAGAGTTGTGGTTGCCAAGGGGAGGGGGTTGGGGGGAGGGAACACCCTCAGGAATTTGGGATTAGCAGATGCAAACCACTATATACAGAATGGATAAACAACTAGGTCCTACTGTATAGCACAGGAAACTATATTCAGTATCCTGTGATAAACCATAATGGAAAAGAATATGAAAAAATACATATATGTATAAATTAGTCACTTTGCTGTATGGCAAAAATTAACACAACATTGTAAGTCAACTGTACTTCAATAAAAATATTTTAAAAATCACCAACCCTGCCTTTTCTTGTCAGTTGCATTAGGCAACACAGGTCCATACAGGAAATCAGGAAAGCCTATTTCAATCCAGATCACAGGCCAATGTAATCCCTTGGAATATTTCTCAGTACACAAGACAGTGGCTGACACAGGCCGTCTTATATCCACTGTCTGGCTCCTTCAAGGAGAAGATGTTATAGAATGAATGTGTCCTGAAGGACAAGTCAGTCAAAGTTGAGAACCTTGGTTTTAGTGACAGTGTACCTTTCTGCCCCATATCTCTTGTTAGATCCTCTTGCAGAATTCCAGTGAGGGTCATTGTACCATCTTTCACACCCAATTCCAGGAAGTAATTTTCCCCTCGACTGAAGAATGAGACCCTCGGGCCACGCAAGCCCACTGCTATCAGACACCAACCACACTCTCTGGGGAAATTCTTGACTCCTTGAGTAAATGATTCAGCACTAAGCCCCACTCTGGTACCAGTGCCCTGACTCAGAAAATTCCAAGCACTCCCTAATTCCAGGAATTGGTTGGTGCTCTACCTTGGACTGGACGAGCTTGACTTGCCAGATATGGGAAAAGCCAGCTCACCTGAGAAAAGAATTTTACTGGGTGATATGCACTAAGTCTTCAGTTGTTTCTCTTTGGGCTTGGCAAGGTTCCTAGTGTTTGCTCCTTAATGAATAAGTCTTCTCCTGGAAACACAGTAGTGTGGCAAAAGTAAGGAATTCCATGTGTTGGCTCTTTAAAATGCTCGTAAGAAATCTCAGTTTTAAGACATTAATCTCTCCATATTAATAATCTAAAGTTGAACAACTGTTAGAGGAGAAAAGAGGAACGAGATATATATAGCCTCAAAATATTGCTCCACACATAATACTTATTAGTTACAAAGGGGAAAGCAGTAAGTTTACAATGGAGACATCTGAATAACACCAACTCAAACACATGCTTCCTGACATGATGCACTAAGGAGGATGCAGTAACAGTTAGCGAGAATGAGTGAAAGACTCCTTCCTCTTACCTCTGGCCTGCTCCTAAGCTCCATCACTCATATGGCTGGAACCTCTTCTTTCCAGCCCTCATTAATTCCTTTGGAAGCTGGACATGATTTCTTTTAACACCTTTCCTACACCCACCCTACCAACCTCCAAAGTTCACATTGTTTGCTCTCCATACGGTCTTTTTGTGATGTTGTTTAAATCCCAAATTACTCTGTCTTCCATGGCAGAGTAGCTTATCTCTAAGATGCTGAACACCAGACCTTGCAGTAAGAGCAAGGAGACTGCCAGGAACCATTTAGGAGTGGATCGGTTAATCTCCTATGGGGTTCAGGGCATTCCTTTAAAGGCTCACTAAAATTCATTACAAATAGAATTTGGTGGTACTAAGAGGTAGCTCATGGGAGTCATTAAAGAAAAGTTTTTTTATCTGTCTGCCCCCAAAGTTATTATATTTGAGCCCGGTCTTGTCTAATTACTATCCTTGAAGTTAACATTTAGAACCAAGTGGAAAGAGCCAGCTTTCCCAAAGTTTTAAGTCTAAGTATATCCATCCTGGAGTCAGTCTACACTCGTATTTTTCTGGGCTCGTTAGGAAGACTGGGGATGAAGAGTAAGTTAAGGACTTTCACCTTCTACTGGTGGTCTGTTGCCATCTTATGACCATTCAGAACTTTGCCTCAAAGCCTGAAGGAAGAAATTTCTTTGCTCCCCTCCTTCCAGTTGGTTGCTAATCACTTCAAACCTGCTTCATCCACACTGGGTCTCAACTACATGGGACTTTCCCTCCCAGTGCCTATTAGATACAAACTAAAGAGAGCTAGGGATTGCAGGACAGGAAAACCAAAACAAGATGAAACAAACAAAACAGTAAAACTTACATCATGATAATCAGAAGAATTATCTGGGAATTTTCGAAACCTAAATAGTACTATAATCTTATCACATTAAAAAGTACTTTATAATCAATCTATGTTGTAATATCTGTTTGACCATTAGATGTGGAAATGAGGGCAGATTCTGAGACACTGTTATTAGAGCTATGAATTTGATGAATGAGGTTGTGGAAGTCTAGGTCTTGGTTAACTGCTGAGAAGTTTGTCTTCCCAATTCTATAAACCCAGGTGACTTAATCTTTCTTGTTGGGTCCAGGTGATGCTCCCTTGTATTGAACAACTGATTTGTGAAAATAAATCTAACCAAATATAGTACCTAGGAAATTTTCTAGCCCCAAACTATTAATGAACTGCTTGGAAGGGTATGCTCAGCTCCCTACTTGTATGTATCTTTCTTATTTCTACTACTATACTACCACCCAGCTAAAACCATTGTGGACTCCATCACAGTTTTTTGTTTGTTTGTTTTGCGGTATGCGGGCCTCTCACTGTTGTGGCCTCTCCCGCTGTGGAGCACAGGCTCCGGACGCGCAGGCCCAGCGGCCATGGCTCACGGGCCCAGCCGCTCCGTGGCATGTGGGATCTTCCCAGACCGGGGCACGAACCCGTGTCCCCTCATCGGCAGGCAGACTCAACCACTGCGCCACCAGGGAAGCCCTTAAACCCATTTTTAAAAGCCTAAATAAAAGTAGAGATATACCAGGTTCACATGTTGAAAAACTCAATAATTCAAAGATGTTGTTTCCCACTGCCACTGACTGCTGGAAGGGTGCCACTTTGCAGCAGGACTACCCCAACCCTGACTGCCAGGAAACCAAGGAGAAGCAAGAAATGCTTCTAGACTTTCCACTGCTCTCCAGCTTCCACTCCCACCCAATCAATCTATGTAAGCTTCCTATTAGACAGCTGTAGCTAAATATTATGCTTCTGCAGTATCAAAAGCTAAGGTCACAGAGAACTTGCGTGCTGAAAGAACCCAGCTAAAGAGAGCTGCAAGTTATGATCACAGAAGAGGATGCTACCAATAGCAGTATGCCTATTTCCTTCTTGATAAATTCCCAGCAAGCCAGTATCTTATGCAGAAGCAGGTGGCCTTTGAGCGTAATTATTCCACTATTGATCATTGACAAAGTCTGTATTAACTTGTAAGGAAATATCTTTAGAGTTACACAGGATTGTATGTGTTCTTTTTAGATTTCTTTATATTTCAGTAGACAGGAATTGATTATGGATGGAGATCACAAGATCAATACACTATTGACCCTCATTACTGATGCTTAATGAGAACCTGATCCTTAACCCACTGTCAGAGTTAGGATCTATAACTGATCAAGCGGAAATTGCATGAAAGATGCCAGTGTTGTTTTTACTTTGTATATTCATACCATTCTCCACTGGGCTGGATATGTGCCTTGTCATGGAATAAAGAAGGAATAACATTCTCACATACAGACCCTGTTCTGTCATCATCTGGAATACAGTGGCCTGCTATAAAATTCCTGCCACAAAGAAGGGCTACATACAGGTCAATTATTCTAAAATAAAGTCATCATTTTGGGTAGGCATCTCCATAACATTTGAATTCAGGAGCCAGTCTACCTGGGTTTGAATCCCAGCTCTGTCACTAGTTTCATTACTAGCTGCATGACTTATCTGTAAGGTGGGGATGGTAACAACATCTGCCTCGTGTGATTGTTCTGAAGGTTAAGTAAGTTAGTTACGTGAAGTGCTTCAAACAGGACATACAAAACATAATAAACTCCATGTAAGCGTTAGTTGTGAACATTGTTATTTGACTGGAATGCAGTACGGTCATTTATCCGGTACAGTAAGTTAACTCATTCAAATAACTATACCTAGACATCTTTTAATAACCCATTTATGTCCAAGGTGATAGTTTACAATATCTGATTTAATTTTTTCCCAAACTAAAATTCGTGCAGCCATTGGGACATTGACCACCCTTTTGATTAGGCACTGCTACGCAGCCAAAGCTACTCAAAGAGAGATGCTTGGTCATGTCCTCAGGTACTTTTTGGCCCATGTGGAAGCAAAGTGCTCTTCTTTTTACTCTCGAGTTTTAAGAATACTTAAGTATGTGGCTGTATTCCAGTTACTGCTCATAGAGCATCACCTCATATTCACTGCTCTCAAAATTTATCAAAAAATCAACTGTAAAAGCATTACTTATAAAAGTTTGCCTGGAGGATATGCATTCCTCAAAATGATAAGTCATCATTATCATCCTGTAAGAATCTTATTAGGTTTATTGTTCTTTTCATTAAGAGTATCCTCTCAAAAGGGATTCAAGGAGAAATTTCTTTCTGGTCTCAGAATCAGAAATGATAATAAATGTTAATGTTTATTGAGTATCACCAAGAACTCATTACTTTTCAAAGTACTTTATGTGTATTAACTCATTTAATCTGTGAAACATTTCTATGAGTAGATACATAATTATCTTTTCTTACACACGAGAAAACTGGAAAACAAAGAGATTAAGTAACTCATCCAAATTTACATAGCTAGTAAATTGTAGAGTTTAGAACTCAGGTATTCCATCTCCAGGAAATAGTCTCTAAACCTCCACCCTATACTGCCTCTTGGAAAATTTGTTCTGGTCCAGAACAGCTAGTTTGATCTTGTCTCATTGATTTTTCTGAATCAAAAATTGATTTGAATTCATTGTTAGGAACTTCAGAGCTAAATTTCTAGCCACATAAGAGATCTTATGGTATAAATTTTACATCACAATCTACATTCTAACTTTTATCTTTTATTTATTTATATTCTTCCTTTGTCCCACCATCCTTATCCACTTACAAAAATCATTTGTGCCTGATATAAAAACCTGTCCAGAACAGTAAGGAAAGGAACATTGCAAGCCAGTCTTACTCACGAACATAGATGCAAAAATATTAAAAAACATTGGCAAACTGATTTAAGCAATGTAAAAAAGAACATATAATAACAGGTGGTTTTATCTCAGGAACACAAGAATGATTTATCATTAAAAAACATGCGAATAGGGACTTCCCTGGTGCAGCAGTGCTTAAGAATCCACGCTCCCAATGCAAGGGGCCCGGGTTCGATCCCTGGTCAGGGAACTAGATTCCACATGCATGCCGCAACTAGGAGTTTGCATGCCAAAACTAAGGAGCCGGCGAGCCACAACTAAGTAGCCTGCGAGCCGCAACTAAGGAGCCCACCAGCTGCAACTAAGACCTGGCACAACCAAATAAATAAACATATATATGTGTGTGTGTATATATATATATATATATATATATAAAATGTGAATAATGAAATTCATCATACAAATTAAATGAGAAAAATCACATAATTACCTGAATCCATGCAAGGAAAAAAATATAGCATCCATTCATATTTTTTAAATCTTAACAAACTTGGAATAGAAGGGAACGTCTTTCCCTTCTATTAATAAAGGGATTTTAAAGATAAACCTACAGCACACAACACATTAATGTTGAAATATTTAAAATATTCCCTTTAAGATCAAGACAAGTGTTAACCATTATCTCTCTTTCTATTCAACACTGTACTGTACCTGGCCAACAGAGAAATGCAAGATAGAGAAGTTAAACCATCATTATCTGGTGATAATATGACTATGTATATAGAAAGTAAAGCTCTACAGGTAAATTACTAGAATTAATATGAATCAATATGCAAAAATCAATTGCATTATACATATCAATAAAAAAATAAGAATCAACATGTTTAAAAGATACCATTTAAAAAATATTTATGGAGAAAAATTATAAACCATACTTAAACCCATTTTTAAAAGCCTAAATAAAAGTAGAGATATAGTAGGTTCACGGGTTGAAAAACTCAATAGTTCAAAGATGTTGATGTTTCCCAAATTGAGGTCATCTCAATCAAAATCTCAACCTTTTGTTTGTGATACTTCACAAGAGGATTCTAAAATTTATATGGAAATACAAAAGGCCAAGAAGAGACAAAATCCTATTGATAAACGGCACGGTGAGGTAACCTGTTCTACCAGATATTAAGACTTTTTATAAACTATAGACTCGGGACAGTGTAGTATTTGTGCAGGAACAGACAGATCAATCAAATTAAATAATGATTCCAAAAACGGTCCCATACACATATTGATGTTTGATGTCTGACATAGCTGGCCGTGTAAAGCAGTTAAGAAAAAAAAAGGACTTTTTATTACTGGTGCTGGGACACTTATCCACATGGAAAAATGTAAAAATTAGACTCCTACCACACACAAATACTCCAGAATTACAGTCCCAAAAGCAAATGGTAAAATATAAAACTTTAGATGAAAATATAGGAAAATATTTTAATTACCCATGGATAGAAAACACATTTGTAAATAAGGCCAAAAGTATAAAGTTAAAGCTCAATAAATTTGACTGCATTAAAATTAAGGACTTCTGGGACTTCCCTGGTGGTGCAGCAGTTAAGAATTCGCCTGCCAATGCAGGAGACTCGGGTTCAAGCCCTGGTCTGGGAAGATCCCACATGCCATGGAACAACTAAGTCCGTGTGCCACAACTACTGAAGCCCGCATGCCTAGAGCCCGTGCTCCGCAGCAAAGAGAAGCCACCGCGATGAGAAGCCCACGCACCACGACGAAGAGTAGCCCCCGCTCACCGCAACTAGAGAAAGCCCGCGCACAGCAACAAAGACCCAATGCAGCCAGTAAGTAAATAAATAATAAAATTAAGGACTTCTATTCATAAAACATCCTATAATAAAGAAGAAAATATGTCATAAAATTGGAGAAAATTGGGGAAATTCATGTAAGCCACAAAAGAATCATGACCAGAACATATAAATAACTCATATGAATTAATTTTTTAAAAGGCAAACAACTCAGAAAAGAGTGTGACTAGGCACTTCCACAAAAGAGGAAATCTGAATGACCCACAAACGTACGAAAGGATGCTCAGTTTCATTAGCAATCAAGGAAACACAAATTAAACTACAATTAATTATAATTTTATACCTATAAGACTGGCAAAAAAATGTAAAAGTCTTTAAATTTAAATTTTCAAATAATATGCATTGGTGAGAATATAGAGCAAAAGGACTCCTCACCCACTGCAAGTGAGAGGGAAATTGGAGCAGTCACTTTGGAAAATGGTTTAACATAATCTAGTATGGAAAGGTGGTGAAGTCAAGCACACAAGATTCTTATATATAGGCACACAACTGGCTTTGTTGGGGAAACTGAAAGCAGACCGTCAGCAAAGCATGCTTGGTTCACTGTTAGCTCAGTCTCCCACAAAGAAGTGTGAAGGGCCAGGGTACCACTAGATGCACAAGGAAGCTCTACTCCAGAGGCAGGACCCCATGAGAATAGCCTTGCTAATGGGTGGAACGAGGGGTGGGCGTGGGGTTTGGTCAGTGTCAAGCAATCTAAATTTTTTTTTCTTTAAATTTTAAAATTTTGTACACAATTTTAAAGGTTACTTTTCATTTACAATTATTATGAAATATTGTCTATATTCCCTGTGCTGTATAATACATCCTTAACAAATGTTACACCCAATAGTTTGTATCTCCCACTCCCCTATCCCTAAATTGCCCCTTCCCCTCTCCCCACTGGTAACCACTAGTTTGTTCTCTGTATCTGTGAGTCAAGCAATCTGAATTATTTTTTTTAATTTATTTTTTGGCTGCGTTGGGTCTTTGTTCCTGCACGCGGGCCTTCTCTGGTTGTGTCGAGCGGGTGATACTCTTTGTTGCGGTGCGCGGGCTCCTCATTGCGGTGGTTTCTTTTGTTGCAGAGCATGGGCTCTAGGCGCGCGGGCTTCAGTAGTCACAGCATGCAGGCTCAGTGGTTGTGGCTCGCGGGCTCTAGAGCACAGGCTCAGTAGTTGTGGCACACGGGTTTAGTTGCGCTGCGGCATGTGGGATCTTCCCGGACCAGGGCTCGAACCCGTGTCCCCTGCATTGGCAGGCAGATTCTTAACCACTGCGCCACAAGCAATCTGAATTTTAGATGCCAGCTATTCAGTGAGTTATCTGGCAACATCACTGCCACGTTTCCCATGACCTTATGGGAAACTGGGTGAAAGCACAGCCCCTCCTTCTGGGTTAAGGGGGAGCTTCTGATTCCAGCTCCCTCGAGGCTGGGCAACCTGATCCCCAAGCACATTTATCAGACAATCACACTTGTCTCTTCCCAACTAGTAAAGTTGACCATGTGCTCTACAACCCATTAATTTCACTCCTAAGTATATACCCTAGGGAATCTCTTTTACACATACAATAATACTCAGCTGCATTGCTTATAATAGCAAAAAATGGAAATAACCCAAATATCAATAGTAGACTGGATAAATAAATCATGGTATATTAAAATACGGGAATACTATAGAACAGAGAAAATGAATGAAATTCAGTTATATGTATCAATATTTTTAAATCTCAATAGCATAATATTTAGAATAAGAAATCAGTTACAGAATTCAAAAAAGGCAAAACAAAAGTATATATTATTTAGGGATATACTTATAAATGGAAAAATTATAAAGAAAAGCAATGGAATAATCATCACAAAATGATAGTTTTAATATTATTACATCATAATTATAATATTATTAATAATATGAATATTATTAATGTATAAGAGATTTGGTAGAGAAGCGGGGGTGGGGATACAGTTGTAGAAGGACCCAAAGGGCGCTTCTAAAACACTGTCAGCGCTCTTTATCTTAACATGAGTGATGGATGCACTAGTGTTTGCTTCATTATTATTCTTTTAACAGTACAGATACATTTTTACACTCTTCTATTAATTAAGATACTTCACAATTTAAAAAGCAGAGAAAAGAAGTTACAAGGACATGAAAAACACAGATAAAACTTTGAGCAGACTTCAAGTATTATCCTTGGGATAAAGTTCTCAGAACACTATTCCTAAGTCAAAAGGCATGAACACTTTGGAAGGATCAACATTTATACACACTTCAGCAGTACCCCTTACTTTAAGTTTTATTTTATTATGTATGCATTTATGTAAATTGCCTTCACTCTTCTGCATCAATATGAAGCCTGAATAAACCAATAATAAGTTGAGGTGCGAGCAGATGCAGGGAACAGAGCCCTGTTGCCTGTGTGGTGTTTTTCCCAGCAGAAACACAGATTTCCAAGGAGACATGCAAACGTGATGGGGGTGTTATCCCAGGATCACAGATCTGGAGCCTTCTTCATGACTCTATGTAAGGGACCAGAAACTCTTTTCACCTTCAGCCTGTGAATGCCCTTCTGGGCTTTCCTGCCTGTCCATAGCTGGAGGCATTTCAGGCCATCTAATAGCAGCTTTCCTATCCACCTGGAACTCACTGCAGCCTTTTCCTATTTGTGTGTGAGATTCTTTATCAGCTCAACTTGACAGAAGTGCCAAGTGACTTCAAAACCACCAGTAGCTCTCAGCAAAAAGCCTAACATAAACATCCTAAGAAATACTTCCTTTTTTCAGAGGTTTTGCAGGGTGTGAAGATAAATATTGACTGGGCCTGGGGAGAAATCAATCTCCCCTGCTACAAACACCACAGGAAAAGCAGAAGGCTCTGCAGCTCCCATGTCCTCGGTTTATGTTGTCCCAGAGACCGCCCTGCTAATGCCCCACTGCACTCTTCCCATCTCTAGCAGAGCCCTTCCCAGGCAGAGGGAAATACTTGTCTCTATGCCTGTCTCCCTCCTTCCCCATTTGGCTGTGTCTTGCGCATCTTTTATCCTCAGCACCAGCATGGTGCTGGTACCTATGATGGACTCTACTGCTGAAAGAAATCACCCTCAAAAACCAGTAGCACCCCACTCTTTTTACCCAAGGGCAAACGCGGGCCAAGATTGGCAAAGAAACATGTCCAAAGCCACAGAAAGGGTGGTAAGAGGTAGAATCGTTAGTCTTCAGAATCCCATTCCCATTTATTGCCTAGGCATGAAGGTTTCAGTAACAGCTGTATTGTATACTAGTTCTTGGACTCCTCAAGTCTTCATCTCTGCCCTGGCAGAAACAAAATGAGCTAATTAAATGCTTGCCACCAGCTTATTTTGGAAACGTCACGGAGTGTGTGAAAGCCTGAATGAATTTCAGGCCACTCTTGGTTATTTCAAACGTGGAGGAAATCACCCAAGCGTGGGAAGAAGGTGAGGAAGCTAAACCCGTGGCTGAGGGTTATTAATATCGTAATGCTTTTGCTTATTGGTGCAGAAAAGCAACCCTTGGCTATATAAGGGACTAAAGCTTTGAGGCTATCATGGAGGAGAGTAAATAGAATCCTTCAAGGTTGAAGAAGAGTCCAACCAAATAGTCTATCTAATTGCTTTGGAAGAACCAAGGGCACCCTGCTTACTGTGCCAGAAAGAAAATCAATGGATTGTATTTAAAGGAAACTAAAGGCACAATGGGGTCATTCTCTGTGGGGCTAGCCGAGAGGGGAACCTTGGTGCAGACCCCCAGAGGGGAGGCAATTAAGTGAAAAGAAGTCCATGCTGCCTAAAACAATCTAACTCATAAATATAAAATAGTTCATTGCAAAACTTAAAGGCTTCCAGGGGATCTGCAGAACTCCTCATTGTTGAGAGCTTTTATGAGCTCTGTGAACCTTCCCTGACCCTTCCCTCCAGCACATACCCCAGGAAGGTGTGATTTAATCCAGTGCTAACACTGATAAGGCTTCGGGGTCACAGCATTCGTCTCAGTCACAGAGATTTCTGGGAGCCAAATTAAATCTCTCCTATTTCTCATGAAGAAAGTCCTCTTAGGCTTTCAGTCCAGAGCTTTGCGTGCCCAGCTTTTGAACTTTCCTATCCAAAATTACTGACATGGTAATTTCCATCACATGGTGAAATCACTTCCGAGAACAAAAGATGCTTTGGAGAAATACGTGTCATTCTTCAATAGCTGGACTGACCCAGACCAATCAGACTTAGAAACACCTGGCCTTGAGCTATGGTTGTTCCAACCCATCACCTTTCTGTATGTACCTTTTAGTGGTAATATTTAGGAAATCACTGATATCTGTGAGAGCCTCAAGCTGGGATTCAGGTGGACATTTAAACAAGGCAAATTATATGTTACAAAATAAGTTATGGATCAAGTGATTTCCAATACAGTGTCAAACTAAATGATTCTAAAAACACTTTAAAATTAAGTAAAGTAGAACTCTTTTGCAATACTGATTTTCAGTGGCCAGTATTAATTCATTCTGTTAGCAAAAAAAAAAAAAAAAAAAAAAGGGTAAAAGGGAGGGGGAAAGTATAGTTCATTCTCTGTTAGCAAAGGAAAGGGTAACTTGATTTGTGGATTATTCTAAAGTCTGGCAAAACGTGGCTCATCCTTCCCTTGGAACTTTTCATTCAGTCCACTGGCCATCAAACCCAGAAACCCCTGCTCTATAATCTGTTGGATCTTCTCCCTCCTCATGTCCTTCCAGCTGCTGGCAGGAGCCTCTGTCTGGTGCCCTTGCTCCACCTCAGGCCTCCGCACACCTCCTGATTTTACATCTTCTCAAACTCTCTGTTGCCTAGAGACAAACTCCAAACTCTTCAGCAGCACCCGTGACCCCTCTCAAGACCCCTTGTCTACCCTCCAGCCTCACCTCTGTCTGCCCTCCAGCATCCAATGCTCTGGCTGAGCTAGAGTCCCCTTTCCTCAAACAGGTCTGGCATTTTATGTCTCTGTCTTTTTTTCTACAAGACTCTGCCTAAAGTAACTTTTCCTTCCTCCTTTACCAGAAAAAACTCTACTTATTCAACACCCTGCTCCTCACTACTTCTTGACACTTCCTCCTTCCCTCTCTTCTGCACTTCCACTGTTTTCTAGAACAGTATCAGTTACATGTTTATCATCCCAGGTGTTGGGTTGGCCAAAAAGTTCATTTGGTTTTCCCGTAAGATGGCTCTAGTAGCGCTTAGTTGTCCTTAACTTCATTCGAAACAATTTTGTTAGATTGTATTAAGATAGCTGTCATGTCAGAGTGCATTTAAAAAAAACTTACCAAAATTGGTGAATTTTTGTGTAGCCATTTTAATATTGAAGATGGAAGAAAAAAGCAACATTTTCGGCATATTATGCTTCATTATTTCAAGAAAGGTAAAAACACAACCGAAACACGAAAAAAAGATTTGTGCAGTGTATGGAGAAGGTGCTGTGACTGATCTAACGTGTCAAAAGCGGTTTACAAAGTTTCGTGCTGGAGATTTCTTGCTGGACGATGCTCCATGGTCAGGTAGACCAGTTGAAGTTGATAGTGATCAAATCGAGAACAATCAACATTAAACCACGCGGGAGATAGCCGACATACTCAAAATATCCAAATCAAGCATTGAAAATCATTCGCACCAGCTTGGTTATGTTAATCGCTTTGATGTTTGGGTTCCACATAAGCTGAGCAAAAAAACCTTCCTGACCGTATTTCCGCACATGATTCTCTACTTAAACAGAACGAAAAGTTCCACTTTTAAAACAAATTGTGACAGGCAATGAAAAGTGGATACTGTACAGTAATGTGGAACGGAAGAGATCGTGGGGCAAGTGAAATGAACCACCACCAACCACACCAAAAGCCGGTCTTCATCCAAAGAAGGTGATGTGTATGTGGTAGGATGGAAGGGAGTCCTCTATCATGAGCTCCTTCTGGAAAACCAAACAATTAATTCCAACAAGTACTGCTCCCAATGAGACCAACTGAAGGCAGTGCTCGATGAAAAGCATCTGGAATTAGTCAACAGAAAATGCATAATCTTCCATCGTGATAATGCAAGACCGCATGTTTCTTTGACGACCAGGCAAAAACTGTTACAGCTTGGCTGGGAAGTTCTGATTCATCTGCCATATCCACCAGACATTGCAACTTTGGATTTCCATTTATTTCAGCCTTTACAAAATTCTCTTAATGGAAAAAGATTTCAATTCCCTGGAAGACTGTAAAAGGCACCTGGAACAGTTCTTTGCTCAAAAAGATTAAAAGTTTTGGGAAGATGGAATTATGAAGTTGCCTGGAAAATGGCAGAAGGTAGTGAAAAGCTCTTGGTGAAAATGAAAAATGTGTCTTTTATTTTTACTTAAAAACCAAAGGAACTTTTTGGCCAACCCAATACCTGACCTTGTGGGCAGGGCCTTGCTGGCCTTATTTGTGTATCTCGGCCGCTCTCAGTGTCCAGCGTATGGAAGTCACAGTACACCTTTGCTGAAAGAATATATTCTATTGGATTTCCAGAGAAATGGTATTGTCCCCAAGAGTTGAAATTGGGGACGTATCATATACTTTACAAGGAGGGACCGCTTGGTGAGGTGACACCCACACCCAGTTATTTCACAGAAGCACTTATTTTATCACCAGGTTTGGATACGTAATGCTGATACTGCTGTGTTGACAACATTACATCTTTCTGTTGTCACAATTTTCCCAGGGAGATGCTTCTTTTTAATCTCTATCCAAGAAAGGCACTCTTGAAAATGTCTTCTCCAAACTTGAAGATTGGAGCTGCTTCCGACTCAGGAACTGTAATGCTACCTGTACATCTCCTTTGGTTTTTTAACTTCGTCATAAAAAGTAGCACCACTCACCCTGTGGATTCATCTATCCAGTAGCGTTCTGGGAGGTGGGGACAGTATAGCATGCTGGCTCACCCCTGGCTGGCACCTACTAGGCACTCAGGAAGTGATTGCTGAATTATAACTGTTGGCCTGATTTTTAAAAAAATATTTAGGGGACACTGCTCCTCAGTCTTGGCAACTTCCCTCTTCGCTCCTGGGTCTAGCTGATCATTTGGTTACACACTCCACTTTCAACTCCAAGAAGGGACATATTCACCCTCACCAGGACACACCTTTTCATATGGTTTTGGTTTGTTGCAAATTGTGTTATTTTAAAAATTTCTGTATTACTAATTTATATATAATCACATGGTACAAAATTTGAAAGGAATTATACATATATTGAATATAATATGTAATAGATTAAATGTAATAGATCACATGATACAAAATTCTAAAGGACCCAAGATTGAAAGGGAAAATTCCTCCCCCTCCTGTCTCCCTCGTCCCTTCTTTGAAGGCAGTCAACGTTGCCTGTTTTCTGCTCTTCCAGAACAGTCTGCTACTATACAAGCAATCCATATTTTTTCCTTATTACACAATTGCCAACATTTCATATACACCGTTCCACACTTGCTCTTTTCACTTCAAGTACCTTGAAAGTTGTTTCGTATCTGTTCATAAGAGCGTTCTCGTATTTTTTCTACAGAGGCACAGTCTTCCATTGTGGCTCTAAATCACCCCTGAAGTATGGCAGGTGGAGTGCCCAGACCCTGAGACAGTCAGGCCACCTCTCGGTGGCTGCTGCAGCACAAATGTTGTGGACCAACCACGAAGCAGCTTAGATCGCTTGAAAAAGAATATTGCCCCGTATGTATCTGGCACTTCTATGGACTAAAGCTATGCTTTGAGCTCTGCTGTACCATATCCAGCTAAGCCAACTGGCACAAAAGACACAAAAGATGAAAATAGAAAAGTATACTTGTGACCTCTAGTGCGTCCACAGGGCTATAAATTCTGAACACAGCCTTTGGTTGATGGCTCAGGATGAACATGTGGTTTCCTTCGGAATTGCTCAGCAAGTCTCTTTTTAATTTGTAGTAAAGATCCAATGAAATTACTTATTGGTGAGATATACTTGTTCAGCTTTATCATCTGTGTACCATTTAGACTTTATTTAATTATATACAATTATATATATACATATATATAATTACTATAGCTACAAGTTCATCTCCATCATCACCCTTATATGATTTATGATTGGAGCAAGGATCAATACAACTTTGGAAGATACATTTAAGGCACTTTCTCCCCTCCTCGTCCTCCTACTTCTCCCTCTCTCTCTCTCTCTCTCTTTCATTCTCTGCATTGTACAATACATTAGCTATCAGCCACATGTGACGTGAGCTCTTGAAATGTGACTAGTGCTAAAAGTATAAATCATACGGCTTCCCTGGTGGCACAGTGGTTGAGAGTCCGCCTGCCGATGCAGGGGACGCAGGTTCGTGCCCCAGTCCGGGAAGATCCCACATGCCGCGGAACGGCTGGGCCCGTGAGCCATGGCTGCTGAGCCTGCGCATCCAGAGCCTGTGCTCCGCAACAGGAGAGGCCACCACAGTGAGGCCCGCATACCGCAAAAAAAAAAAAAAAAAAAAAAAGTACATTCTGTTTTAGCTCCTAGAATCCAAGTTTTGTCTTTCCTCTTGTTTAATAAATGTAAAGAATTTTAAAATTCAGAACCCAAAACATGATTTATCCAAAGGTAACAAATAGAGGAACCAAAAAACGAGTTATTGAAAGTACAATTGGTATTGAGGGCTAGGAATTTCAGGAGCATCAAGGAAGACGTCACATTCACCAGCACGTAACATTTGGAAAGGCTTGGAGGGACTCCTAACTCACTGGGAACGGCTTAATGAAGCGTGGCTAGGAGGAATAGCAACTGAAAAGTCAATTCCTGACTTCACCAGGTCTAAGCCTTACAACAATGACGCTGCTCTCCAGACATCCTCTGATGCTCTCTTCATCCGGTTTCTTTTTTCCTCTGGCTGATTTCAACTTGAAAACTCAAAAGCAGAGTGTTAATCAGACTCAGGTGAAAAATCTCCAGGATCTCAGACTGCCGAAATAAAAATGTCATATTTTCATGATTTCTTTTATAAAGAATATGAATGATCAGACCTGTATTTTCATTATCAAAAACAAATCTTTTCCAAGTTTTGATCAGAGGAAGAACATTTTTCCAGGCACCAGCAATACAACGTTCACAGCCCCTGTCCTTCGGAGGCATAGAGTCTACTGGGGACAGACAGAGTAATCGCTCTCTCCGTTCTCTTTCCTCAATATCCTCTTCTCCCTCTGCTCTTTTCATCCTCATTCCTTCCCCATCAGGAAAGGAATATTTTTGTTCTAAGTGTCTGGTCTCCTTGGACTGACTCAGGGGGGTTCATTTGCTACCACCAAGTAGCTAAATCCCCGCGGGTGCCGACGCTGAAGCACGTCTGTGGGAGTTGCTCGAGGGAGAAGCAGCTCAGTCCCAAACTGCCTGCGGTCCAGAGTGTGGGCCCTTGTGACCCTGGGCTTGTGGCTCACATGTGAATCACCCTGGGTGTCTTCTGGCCTCCGCCTCTGATTGAGTATGGCTGGCTGCTCCTGAAGAGAAGTGATGCGAGCCTCTCTCTGGACAGTTTAGCTGCCTGGCCTGAGAAATTCCCCCTGATGAAGTGCATTTTATTCACACAATAGGGCCTATATTTTGAGTCAGACTAGTCTACCCACAGCCTCCAAATTTCAGGAAAACCCAGTGAGCCAGTCCTGAACGGTGCAGAAACAATGGAGGAAAACTTCATTATGTTTGTATAGACTGCTGAGGGATCTTTTTGGCCCCAGAGGGGGCGGACAGTCAAGGGGAGGAAGATTGTTATTGGATGGTGTCTGTCCCCTTTCAAAGTCACATCCCGGCATTTGGCCTTTTATGCTATTTCTTCTCCTTGGCGAGATCCAGTCTGTTAGTTCCTCGGCTCACACCCCTCCTTGACTTCCAGTTACTCCACGTTCTTTTCTCTGTGTTAATGGGTATCAGAGCATGTACTGTAAATTAGCATTTATAAAAATCAATTACACTGCTTCATAAGACAGCAGAAACTCAGATTGTCTTCACCAGATCATTTGTATTTATCTGTTAATTATAAACCCTAATTGTCTTTCTATCATATTAATTTGCACAAATTGTACAACTTCAGAGTTTAGCAGTTTTCAAGCCCTTGAAATACAATTATTCTCTCAACATTCTTTTCAGAAACATGGTATTCATTAATGATTAGGCTGGTAAAAATTAGTAGTTCTGATAATTGGCCTTGGCTTCTCCTTGGCTTTTTTTCTTTTTTTCCTTCCCCACTAAAATCCTCATTCTCACAATTATGCGTGGTCGTTAGCCTCTGACTGTGCCCAGCTCTGATTTAACTGGACTTTGTAGCCCATGAGACTTCAAAGGGTTTGGGCTCTAGTCAAAGCAGAATACAGTGCTAAGCCAGTGAACTTCCTCCAAGTAGATCTGTCCTTTGCCCCCTCCCCAGCAGAACCTGGACTTCTGTCCCGTGGGGTCAGTCTACTTGCCCTAACCCTTGCTACAAAAAGGCTTATACTGAAGGGAGGAAGAAGGCTTTCCAAACTCCAGTCCCAGTTGTGAAACTGTTGCAGACTCTTACCCTTTGCAAGGTGGTGAGCAAACGTGATGAAGAAGGAACCCTCCAGGCTCTCCCAGCCACCTCTCGACTGAGGTTCTCTTTCTACTCAGCATGGCAGCCACTTAGGAGGAGTCATGTGTGTCACATAGCATGTATTGAAAGGCCAAAACAAGTTTTCTTCTCTCAAGAGGCTGCACAAATCTGGGTCATGTGAAGGAAGTGATTCAGACTGAAGGACCAGGCATCCTGACTGCCTAAGAACCAGGTGGCTTCCTGCCTAGGGCACTGCGGGCATATTCTAGAGGACTTGGCATCCAACTCCGATGACACTGGCAGACAAGCTGCAGGCTCTGTCCCAAAGGAGCAATGAGGAAGGGAGACCCCCCTGTCCCCTGCTGCTCCACATAAGGGAACAAATCCTCCACATGAGGATTCTGTCCTGTCTCACTTGGGAAACCCAGTCGTGTTCCCCTGAGTAGTGGGGTTAACCAAGCATGGGATGGTCATCCAAGATCATAGGAGCAAGCATCTGATACAGCTAGAATTCTTTGAGTTCTCTTACTGGGTATCTAGAAATGGTTAACTTGCCATGATTCTTGCCCCTTCATAAGCAACAGTTCAGGAGTTAGGCCAAGTTTCCTATCTCAGATAATATATCCTCATATATATTATCTGAGATAGGAGCCCAGCCAGGTACAAATTTGCAAGTCAAGACCTAAATCTGTGAGCTGTGGTTCTCCAGGGATTTTGTTCAGTTTATTGGTTGAGGGGGAGGTGCTGTGGGAAAGCTGGCTGGCCGGAAGGGATACAGGAGAACAGATCTCCCATGTACTGGATGGAGTATGGGGTCATTTGCTCCATCAAAAGGGAAAGGTCTCTGTGTGTTCCAGAATCAGTAACTCTCTATGATACTCTTCAGATCAGGTTACTTTTAAGAAAAGGCATGTTTCCCCACATACAAACCACTCACCAGCAAGATCTGTCAACAGTCAGATCTGGTTTCCTCCCATGCTGGCTTGAAACCAGCTTATGCCACAGAAATGTGCCCCGAATGCCTCTTAACAATCTCTCCCCATCCCACAGTTTCCATCAAATGGGGCATTTCATGCTCTCAAACCAGAGCCTTGCCTCAGGGATGAGATCGGCTGACAAGACGGGAAGTTATTCCTGGAAATTGACAAATTTTGTCTGAAAAGAAGGCATTTACTCAAGACATGTGGGTCTAAACTGTGCCTTCTGTGAACTAGAAGACAGGGGGACAAGCAGTGGCCAGAGGGGTGAGAACACCTCTGCCTGGTTAGCACCTTGAGAAAAGGGTGGGAGGTGGAAGCAGGGCTTTCCACAGCAAAGAGCCCCTTTCCAGCATCCAGGTATTTCTGGTCGTCTTGTGCTAACTGTGACAGTCAGTGTCTTTGCCTGCTATTTTTCCACCTCGAGGCCCAGTGTGAATCAACAACAGTGTGCTAGACGTGCAGACCTACCCTCGCCCCCTGCTCGCCTTTGCTTCCCTCTCACCCACCCTCCTGGAGAGGCACCTCCACACTCCCTTCCGGAGCTCAGGCATCACCGTCCTTAGACCTTGTACGGCACAGATCCTCAGGTGACTCAGCTAACAGGTCATCTGCCGATGCCAGACTAAGTAGAAGCCATGGGCTTGATGAAAATTCAGCCTCTGGCCGTCACTGAGTTCCAGAACAGGTGAAAAGAGAAAGGCTATGCCAGCTTGCTGGCACCACAGTTCCAAACCAATGGAGGCAACAAAAGAAGCCATCTGAACTCTGCCTCAGGCAGGTCTGCTGCTAACACACACCGCACCTTTGTAAGAATTAGGAAATCAAGAAAGATATAAACCAATGAGTTAGAGGGTGGCCATTTGCACCTACAAGATAAACCAATTAGCAGAGAAGGCCAGTCTGCAAACAAGAAAGGATGAAGCCAAAATGTGGTGAGAAATGGCCAGGTTCTGACACCTTTTCAGTTTCTGGTTCCAATCTCTCCCTGAGGTGCAGCTGCATCTCCACCCTTGGATTCCGTGATATCCCTGTAGCCTGGCTCCTCATGATAAAGGCTTGTTTTCAGTTTAAGAAGCTCAAGTTGAATTGGGGAACTTGCCAGCAAAGACTCCTCAACAATACACCCACCCCTACTCGTCCCTGTGTGTCCATTTCAGTCATGTCTGCTACCCTTCCTTTCCTTTCCCATCTCCTCTCTTCCCTTTTACTCTTCTTCCTCCTCCTTTTCCTTTCTCTCTTCCCCCCTTTTCTCTTGTCCCCCCTCCCCCTGCCCCACCACCTTCTTCTTCCTCCTCTTCTCCTCCTCCTGCTTTTCTCTCTCTTCCTTCCTCTCTCCATCCTCACTGCCCCTCCCCCTCCTTTGCTTTACTGATCTGCTGTCAAAATCCAAACGCAGCGGCAGCAGCCTCCTTCATGTCCTCCCAGAAACAAAGCTACCATTCCGCTGCTCTCACTTCTAGATTCCCCCCAAAATTTGATGACCTAGCCATTGTGCCATCTCCCCTAAGACTCGGTCTGACCTAGGAAATCCAGAATCACATGCAAACACAGGTGCAGAGCCCATAGCCACTATGGGGAGGCATGTGGACTGAACCATCCTGAAACCAGTGTGCCCTGGTAAGGGCTTCCATGTCTCCCAGTCAGGTTTTCTGCTGCTCCCTCTATTTCCTACCACGTGTTGCTTGCACCTCTAATGACCCTACCGTTTTCCATTCTATTAAATCTTATTTATATATATGACCCTACAGCCAAACCTTCTTGAGTGTGTTGTGGCCACATCATAGGCACTAAAACCATTAACCTTAATCTGATTGGTATATATGAATAGGGGGAGGTAATACTTGCAGTTTGATTTCTGATGGCTGGTTCAAGAGATGATATGCATTTAGGAATGGAGAGCCCTCCCAAAATATTTTTTCTTCTATTTTTCTAATTATTCTGTCTTCTCTGATCCACAGTACTTTATATATATTTATTAAACACTCATCACACTGAGTTGACTTTATTTATCTAAATATCTAATGCCTCAACTAGACTTTGAGCTCTCTGAGGGCAGGGGCCATGTCTTTTTTATCTTTCTATCCCTAACCTAGTACACGCCTGACACAAAAAAAATGTCTACTAAGACTGTCTGTTGGATTGAACTGAATCCAAGTCCATGTGAGATTTGGGCTGAGGACATCTCACCTGCTGATAGTCATCTACCTGATTTTCTGAGTCCTCTTCAAGGCCAAGTGTGGTGAAACTTTTCTTGGAAACCACAATTTTGGCAAGACTACAACCTTCCTTCTCTGAAAGGGCTCACTTTGTTTATTACAATAGAAGAGCATGATAAATAATTTTTCGTACAAGAAACATGCTTCCGCCTTTTGACAGCTTTGACAGCCTATTGTTTCAGTTTGAAAAAGGAGCCCAGAAATAATTTCCAGAGGAAACATGGCTCAGGTGTCTTCCCCTGATGCAACTGGTATCTTGAGACTATCCAGAAAGGTAATTTGCACACACAACAGTTGTGCTCCCACAGGGTGTCCAAATGCTAACATTTGCCATCCGGCCTGCTCAGATGGCTGATTCTGACATCTTCCCCAAAGTCTGGATTTGCCTTTGTTTACTAGTCAGACATTTATGGAATCTGAGCACCGTGCTCTTTGCGCTAGGTACAAAGGTACCAAAGATGGAAAGCTGCATTCTGCTCTCAAAAAGTAAGTTTAGATCATGAAAAATAATTGCACAATAACGCTGTAAAAAAAAAAAAAAAAACTATCATGTGCTAAAGTAAATCTGACAACGGGATGTAATGTGAGTGTAGGCGAAGGATCCATTAAGTCTGCATAGGCAAGACAAGGAAAGATCATATAGAAGTCAACTCTTGAGATCAACCATGGAGAGCAAAATGATCAGAAGGCAAAGGATGGAACCTGAGGAGACACCCACGTTAAACGAAAAGATCAGGAGGACTCTATGGGGGAGACTGAGGAGGCACACTTAGAAATGTAGGAGGAGAATTCAGAGAGAGTAAATCCATGAAAAGCAAAGGAAAGAGAAAGAGCATGGACGTTCAACCTATGATGAGCGCGCAAAGTAACCTTAGGATTTGGCTTTTTAGAAGTCATACCGATCTTTATATACATGGTCTCTGGAGTACCTGCATAGAAACCTGCCAAAAACGTCTAAAAGTTTGCTTTGAAGTTTGGCCAGCAGCATCTACATCACTTGGACACTTGTCCGAGGTCCACCCAGGAGGTTCATGGGCACATTAAAATTTGTGAAGCAATCACACCTTCTCCCAGACAAGTGGCAGTTTGGGATGAATGATCAGATGGGTGACTTGGTTTCAAATTAAAGAATCAACTTGACAGCTCAACATAACAAAAAGTAATACATACAGAGCATTCCTTTCCGTAACCTTGATTTAAACATTGTGAATCATATAGAAGATATTACTCCCATTTACTGACCATAAAACAGGAGCGTGGAGAGGTTAAATACCTTGTCGATGACCACAGTGATAATAAATAACAGAGCCTGGACTGGAACCCAGATCTTCAGATTTACTGGCAGGGAGGACAGCTCTGTTCACCAAAAAGAGGGGGAAGTCAGAAATGGGTCTGAATGAAATATCATTTAAGACAATTCAATTTCTTTTGCTCTAATGCTGGGCTTGTCAAGCAGCCTTCTGATAACTGCTCTTCCTTTGAGTTCTAATTCTGAGATGGGCGTCCTGGAACAAAGAGAAATGACAAGGAAACAGACAAAACTGTATATGAATAAGCTGACATTATTTTTTTCTGAGATGGTTAGAATTGACCAGTTTTTCCAAAAATGACTTGCCTCACGTGAGCTGATAAATTGAGTTTCTGAATCATCAAAGCTCAGATTCTGCCATAACCCATGTGAGCTTTACAGTGAGAAATGCTACAGCAAAGGGTCGGGGAGAGAGTACATTGGGAATGGACAGCGCTGGGAAGCAACCCGGCATGGTGTTGGCTTCCTCAAGATGACCAACTCTTCAAGAGACAATGTCTAAAGAAGCTGGGTCTGATCTGGGCCAGCAATGTTACCCAAGAGGTTTAATCTGGTGGGTGAGATGTGGCATCAGATGCTTCTGGGTTCATGTAATCATTTTTCTAATTAATCGGTGGACAAATTATGGTTCTATGGAGGTCAGTCTAGTATGAAAGAGTATTTGGCCAATAATGGAATCCTCTTCTTGGGAAAGGAGTTGGTAGGAGTTCAGTAGGGCTCTGACCAAATGGTCTTGGGTTCAGGGCAAATGGTCAGCCTCGAATGGGAAGTGGAGTCAAGTTCAGAAAGCAAAACACCCAACAATATATCATGGTGTTTACAAGCATGGATTTGGGGCTCAGGTAGGCCTGGTTTCAGGTCCCAGCACTTCTACTTATGGTGTAACCTGGGGGAAATCACTTAACCTCTCTAAGCCTCATCTGTAAGACTGGATTAATAATAATAACTGCCTCACAAAGTTGCTACAAGGATTAAATGACCACAAATTATATAACACACTTAACATAGTGTTATAACTCAGAGGAGACATTCAAAAACTAGAAGGTATTAACATCATCATTATGATCTGGTCTGGGCATTCCCAATGGAGTTGAGGGTAAAGGCTTCAGTGGGTAGACCCCTGGGTGGGATAGGCCCCAGGAACATCAGAAATGAAGTGGAAGACTTCACCTGCTAGTGGAGATGTGGCTTTGGAAATATTACCAGACTTGGACTGGGCTGGGTTCATGCCTGGTCTGGGCTGAACCCCTTAGTGGAAGGCCTTAAGCACTACATCCACAGGGGCCTAAAGGGCTGGACAAAAATAAACAAGTTTCTAGACAGAAATTTATTCCTAAGGCCCAGCTCTAGCTGCTAGTCAGTTAGCTCTTTTCTCTTTCTAACAATGATAAAGAAATACCTTTAAAAAAAAATACCTTAAAACTGTTGACTAAAATAATCTATCTCATTCCAGTCAGCCTTGTCTTTCACAATTCTCATCCCACCCTACCTCTCTGCTAATCCGAAAAAATACTGAAAAGTGTATTGGAAATGTCTTGTAATTTATTCTGTGATGGAATGATTTCCCTAGAATATAAACAAAGGGAAAGGCCTTTAGGTGACATTCACCCAAGCTGGTAGGAGAAGATATAAATATTCCCTCTAGCCCTTGGGCAAACTGGAGAAGCTCACTCCTAGGATTTCCTGATAAGATTAATACCCAAGATTTCCTTGTGGGCGTTGTTATACTTTCGGAGGTGTAGAAAACTGTTTCCAGGGCTCCCAAGAGAGACCCACTGTGACCCAAGATGGCTAGTTAACCTCTGGTGCCAGGCAAATAAAACTTCCATATTACACTACTTCATCTGGGCTGCCAGGGCTGAATTCCCACAGGTCTGCTGTCTGTCCTCCAGGCCCAGGGCCAGGCTCTCTTTCTGCAGACCACAGAACTGCAAATCATTCTTAGTCAGTAGGGAAATAAAGAATTCTCCTGTTTTCTACCTTCACTCTGTAGTGTACAGACGATCCTACCTCTGCAAAATTACTCTCCCCTTTCTCTTTTTCTGTTCTGGGGTCAAAGTTTAGCCTCAGGCACCAGCCTTTGAGTCCCTTCCTTCTTAGTTTAGAGACTTCTCAGTGAAATGCTAGAACTCAGAGGTCAAAACCATGAACATGGCCAAGGATGCCTTTTCCAGCCTGAGAGCTAGGGCCAGAGCTGCTCAAGGCGTTCAGCAAAGGCTGGCAAGAGAGTCTGCTGTTACTTCGACCTCTGTTTCTCCAGCTCACAACATGAACAGGTTTTATTTAATTAAGCATAAATCATACAGAAATGTTTGCTAAAGTTGAAGACAAAGTTAATAGAATACAACTGGCAGAGGGGTGGGTAAAGATGGGAGCCAGGCAGATCAAAGACAACCTCTTCAATAAGTGGTGCTGGGAAAACTGGACAGCTACATGTAAAAGAATGAAATTAGAACACTACCTAACACCAAACACCAAAATAAACTCCAAATGGATTAAAGACTTAAATGTAAGACCAGACACTATAAAACTTTTAGAGGAAAACATAGGAAAAACACTCTGACATAAACCACAACAAGATCTTTTTCGACCCACCTCCTAGAGTAACAGAAATGAAAACAAAAATAAACAAATAGGACTTAATTAAACTTAAAAGCTTTTGCACAGCAAAGGAAACTATAAACAAGAAAAAAAGACAACCCTCAGAATGGGAGAAAATATTTGCAAATGAAACAACAGACAAAGGGTTAATTTCCAAAATATACAAACAGCTCATGGAGCTCAATATCAAAAAAATGGGTGGAAGACCTAAATAGACATTTCACCAAGGAAGACATACAGATGGCCAAGAGGCACATGAAAAGATGCTCAACATCACTAATTATTAGAGAAATGCAAATCAAAACTACAACGAGGTATCACCTCACACCGGTCAGGATGGCCATTATCAAAAAATCTAGAAACAATAAATGCTGGAAAGGGTGTGGAGAAAAAAACCCTCCTACACTGTTGATGGGAATGTAAATTGGTACAACCACAATGGAAGACAGTATGAAGGTTCCTTAAAAAACTAAAAATAGGGCTTCCCTGGTGGCGCAGCGGTTGAGAGTCTGCCTGCTAATGCAGGGGACATGGGTTCGAGCCCTGGTCTGGGAGGATCCCACATGCCGCGGAGCAACTGGGCCCGTGAGCCACAACTACTGAGCCTGCGCGTCTGGAGCCTGTGCTCCGCAACAGGAGAGCTGGCGACAGTGAGAGGCCCGCACACCACAATGAAGAGTGGCCCCCGCTTGCTACAACTAGAGAAGGCCTTCGCACAGAAATGAAGACCCAACACAGCAAAAATAAATCAATTAATTAATAAACTCCTACCCCCAACATCTTAAAAAAAAAAAAACTAAAAATAGGGCTTCCCTGGTGGTACAGTGGTTGAGAGTCCGCCTGCCGATGCAGAGGACACAGGTTCGTGTCCCAGTCCAGGAAGATCCCACATGCCGTGGAGCAGCTAGGCCCGTGAGCCATGGCCGCTGAGCCTGTGCATTCAGAGCCTGTGCTCCACAACGGGAGAGGCCACAGCAGTGAGAGGCCCGCGTACTGCAAAAAACAAAAAGCAAACCAAAAAAAACTAAACACAGAACTACCATATGACCCAGCACTCCCACTACTGGGCATATACCCTGAGAAAACCATAATTCAAAAAGAGACATGCACCACAATGTTCACTGCAGCACTATCTACAATAGCCAGGACATGGAACCAACCTAAATGTCCATTGACAGATGAATGGATAAAAAAGACGTGGCACACATATACAATGGAATATTACTCAGCCATAAAAAGAAATGAAATTGAGTTATTTGTAGTGAGGTGGATGGACCTAGAGTCTGTCATACAGAATGAAGTAAGTCAGAAAGAGAAAAACAAATACCGCATGCTAACACATATATATGAAATCTAAAAAACAAAAATGGTACTGATGAACCTAGTTGCAGGGCAGGAATAAAGAGGGAGACATAGAGAATGGACTTGATGACATGGGGTGGGAGGGGGAAGCTGGGGCAAAATGAGAGTAGCATCAACATACATACACTACCAAATGTAAAATAGTTGGCTGGTGGGAAGCAGCAGCATAGCACAGGGAGATTGGCTCAGGGCTTTGGGATGACCTAGAGGGGTGGGATAAGGAGGGTGGGAGGGAGGCTCAAGAGGGAGGGGATATGGGGACATGTGTATGCATATGGCTGATTCACTTTGTTGTGCAACAGAAACTAACACGGTATTGTGAAGCAGTTATACTCCAATAAGGATCTCTTAAAAAATAATAAGTTATACAATGAGAAGAATACAAGCACTGTTTAAACTCATGATAAGTATTTTACAAAGAAATAAAACTTTAAAACTCTAAAAAAAAAAAAAGAGAGAGAGAGAAAATGTCTTTCAGCTACAACCCTCAGGTTAGGTCATGACCATAATCTATCCCATCCCACCCCCCTCAAAAATCCACCCTGCCTTCTTTTTAAAGGAATTGCTGGAAATGTTAGCCTATTTTAATTATGCCAACTGAGAATGTCTCCTTTTACTCTTTTCTTGTTTGTCATTAGAAAAACAAAAACAAAAACCTTCAATTTAGGCCATTTCATACTGCTTCCTTCTATAAGTTTCAAGTCTTTTTTGGAGTTGAGCTATGTTTTCCTTTAGGGAGATGTTTTCCTGCTGAAAAAAGGAAGCAACAGGCTGGTTTGAGTCTTGGAAGCCTCCCAGACCATCAGGAAATCCCGGGGCCCTGGAGATCAGTCTCTTTGAAACTTAATTCCCCTAAAATAAAAAGAAGGCCGCAAGGGACCTCTATGAGCCCCAAATCTCCAGGGCCGGTTCCCCGGAGCCAGTGATTTGTAGCCATTAACAGGATAAAGCCTCTTCCTTATGGAGCCCTTTGTCTGTCCTCTCAAATGTCAAATGGTTATGAGGGCAGGAAACCCAAGGTCAGCTTCCACTTGGAGCACGCCTAGGAACTGAGGTACTCTGGCTGGAGGGTGTTCCGTGTATATTTTCATTTACACTTGACCTGGTCTACTCCCACGGATTTTCCTTATTCTCTTTTCCCTCTACTATCCCAAAGGGAGAGTGCTCAAGGTTTCAACAGCTTAGCACCTTAAAAAAATAATAAAAATTTTTTTTTAAAAAAGAGCAAACTCAGATGACCACAGACCCTTGGCATTGCTCCAGTTGCTACAGCTTGAGGTAATCATGGTCAGTAACAGGGCATGAGGGTTATTTGCAAAATATCTATCTGTCAACAGGCACAAAGTTTTAACTGCCTGTTAAATGGCAAAGGGACCCATGCAGAGACTGTGTGAAACAAGTTCCAAGTTCTAAAAGCAAAGCCTTACATATACAAGGTTATGCTCTTTCAAATGAAAACAGTAATAAATAATCTGGCAATGTTTACCACCAAGATCTTGAAAACAATGGTATTATCTAGGTTTCTAGGTCCCTCCAATTTTTTTTTTGAAGGCCTAATCTGTGCAAAGACTGATGGGCAATGACAGTCCCTCTGTCTATCAGCCCTGAAACGTTGGCTTGATCAGTTCAGGGGGTTGAAATAGAGCATTTGACCCAATGGAGATACACGTTCAAGATGGCTACTTAGAATGGTAGAATTTCAGAGCTTATAGGGGATTTCAGAAAAGACCAAAGACCAGAGAGATGCAGTGACTTGTTCAAGTCAGTCACACTACTCCAAAGCCAGGACTAAAGCACAGATCTCTGTAGGTCCATTCCAGGGCTCTTGGCCTTGTAGTCACCTCTTTAGCTTAGCAGAGTCGTGCCAACCTAAGAGTCACAAGGAGGAAGACAGACACTTTGGCAGCAGGGGTGGGTGGTACAGATAACACTGGGAATATCATGTCTGGGGTTTGCTAGTAGGGGAAATTGCCTGTAGCTACTGCTCAAGTCACCAGGAAAGGTTGGAGAAAAACCAATATCAGAAGGGCCTGTCTGACCCTGAAACATGGAACAATGAGAAGAACAGAACAACTCTTCACTCTTATGGCAGCCAGTCTCCCTCAGTGAAGCACAACTCTCAGTATTTGCTCACTTGTGAAGCCCACTCACGTCACTCAAGTGCAATGGAAGTCATGCTAGCCTTTCACCTTCGAATGCTTACTCTTAGGATGCATCTTCTCAGAACCTGGCCACCCAAGCTTTGAAAAGCCCAAGTTGTCACAAGGAGAGACCAGGTGTGGTTGCTTCAATGGGAGAACTCCAGCGGAGCCTTCAGCCAGCAGTCGGCATCAACTCCCAGTCACACGAGTGAGCTTGATGGTTGACCAGCCCCTTCAAGTCTCCAGATGACCACAGCCCTACCCGACATCTGACCATAACTGCAGGAGAAACCTCTGGTGAAAACTGTCCAATGCCCAGCCAACCCAAAAACCCATGAGAGATAATGACTGTGTTCTAAACCACTCAGATTTGAGTGGTTGGTCTCACAGCAATAGATACTTGAAGATACACAAAATGGAACAGACAAGGAAATCCTAAAGATCACTGGAAAGGCATCATTTTTAACTAAGGACCTCCATGAGGTTAAAAAAAAAAAAATCACACAACCTGAAAGAGAGGTATGAATTTTTGTGGAGCAAATGCTGGCAAACTGTGAGGTCTACATGAGCGAGTAACCAAAAGTATCAGACATCAAGGACACAGATGGGAAACAGAAACTGTTCAAATCTAACCTTAATGAACACCTAAGGGCATTCATTATGCACGTCACCCCAGCAATAAATACTCCAGAAATAAATCAAATGGAGGCCAATGCAGAAGAGCGAAGGAATGCAAAGTGTAATCAAGGGAAGAAAGAGGCCTATGCTCTGCATGGTACAAAACCATCTGGAACGCTCCAGAGGAGGGTGAAGCCACGTGGGATGAACAGAATGTCATGCTTTGGTGACTGCAAGCGATTGCCCAAGTCGTGCAGTGGAATAACAAGCAAAGTTAAGAGGGAGAACAAGAAATGTTCCAAATGCGCATGGAGAGAAAGGGCAGGGCAGGAGACAAGAGGTCTGGGCGTGACAAGGAAGAGCCTTTATGAACAACAGCAGCAACATGGAGCTACAACAGCGAGCTAATGGAGCAATTATCACACAGTAATCAGGCTTCAGTGCTAAATGTTACCAGTCACGGCCCAGGGCGGGCCTTGGAGTAATTCAGCCAGTTACAAGGTCTTAACAGAGACCATCAAGATCTCTCCCTGGGTCCCAAAGTTCACAAAGGTCGCTGCTAGAGACCTGCTTAAAAAGGAGCTTTACATTTTATTCCTTCCTTCAATGATCACAAAGACTAAGGAGCAAGTACCTGAATCAGACTCACTTGTTCCAGGAGGAGACATCTGATGGAAATCAGGACTGGCTGAAAATGGGGTTCTAATGACCTCGGGGAGCACAGACCTCGCTGTAGAGCAGAGACACTGCTTTGGAGACGATTTCAGTTCTGTGCGCCCCATCACTGTCATAATGCAGCCTGGTATTACCTCTTCATTTATGTCTCCTGCAAGACCTCGAACATAGCAGGCTAAATCAGGTGGAGGTAATTAATCATATACTAATATCAAATATCCTTAAGAGAGCTTCTACTATATACCAGAAACTGGGCTGGAAATTTTGCATACATTAATTGCAAGAACCATGTGACATTATTTTTACTACTTTGGTTTTATAGGTGAAGAAACTCAGGTTTAGAGAAGTTAACTTAATAGCCCAAGATGACAGAGCCAGGAATAATGAGAATAATAACAATAGCAAAGATTGTACTGAGTCAGGCCCCATTCCAAATGCTGTAACATATATTAACTCATTTCACTCCCATAACAGCAATGTGAAGGAGACACTACTACTAACTAATTTTAGATACCAAGTACATGGTAGAACTGGGATTCAGTCCCACCGGGAGTCACTGTATGGACTCCCGAGCTAGATGTCCATGTCTGGCTGACTCTAAAAGCATGTATCCTTTTCTTTGTATTCCACGTCCCCCATGACTTCTTTGGTACGCTTCCAACATCTAGGAATCCAAAATTAAATCTTCATAACACAACAAAGTCTTAAAAATCATCCTGAACACCATCCAGGGACCCGCAATTGGCTACATAGATGATGGTGCAGGAACATGAATGGTACCCATTCAGACCCTAAACTATGTCCAATGGCCTTATTACTGGCCCTTGCTAAAGGGAAAAGGGATGCTGACTAGGGCCAATTGTTAGAATTTGGAGTTGCTGTTGGGATTTTTCCCTATGAAAGTCAGAACTGAGAACGGCTCATTGAACTATGGGTGAAGGAAACAAGGAACAGCTCGCTGACAGAGTCTATATCCTGATATGAGATATACCTACAAGATTAGAAAGGCAAGTAATATTATTTTATTGCAAAAGAAGAAACCACAGAGAAAGCAGAGAGAGGACCAAGCTGCAAATATAGGCACAAATGATCAGCTGCTAAAAGAACAGAGAGATTCAGGCTGAGGAAAAGGCAGGAGGGACGAGGACATAGGTGCAGTGTGAGATGTGCCTCTCCTGCCCACGGTGTCTTTTCTCCTTTTATCCGTGCATGCTGTCTGAAAGCTAGCAGCCTTCAAACTCTTACTAAGAATTCCTTTTTTCTTCAGTTAATTTTCAGGCAATAAGAGTCAAACAATTAGGGTTGTTGCTGAGGTTTTGTCTTTTCCAAAAACAAGAGAAATGACTTAGATCCTGAGTTATTGCAAGCAAACACCCTGATAGCTAAAATAAATTTCAAGGCCTAGAGAGCCCAGCAACCCTAAGTCTTATATAACCGACTTCACCATGGGGTCCCTACACCAACAGCCAGGTCCAGGGGAGGTAGGAGAGTTTACAATGAAAATCCTAAGCAAGTATCATTTAGCTCCTCCCTACGTGCATTTCTTCACAGGCAGAGCCCGTTTCGCATGCAGCTCTCACTTGCTATCTGCCAAGGAATGTGTTTTCAATACACACAACCCAGAAGACTCAGCACGAAAACAAACACAATTTCAGAGTTCTCCAAACACTAGTTCAGAGTCAGAACAAAGTCTTTGTAGAATCTATAAAGAGAGGAATATCTCTGCGAATCAACCAGAAGGGATGAAAAACTGAAGAGGTATCACAGCTAAAGTAGGGTTTATAGTCACCCTGAGGGCAGAGGGCACAGCAAAAAGGCCCTTTTGTTCCTTCAGGAGAGCACAAGGAAAAAACACTGACTCACATACCCATATACATACGACTCGCGTGTGTGCACACGCACATACACACAAACACACCAATCTCAGACTGCGCCATCCCTCCTCAGCTGTACACTCTGAGGACCTTTAGGCTGAAGGCTGATCATACCCTCAGCTGATCAAAGTGAGCACGTGAGTGGGAATCCTATCCCCACCTACAAATGTTGCCAGAGTAGCTATCAAGGCCCCCTGTGGTGTGTGGGGTGAGACCCAGGATGCACAGGCCTTTGTATCAGTTATCCATGCAAGAAATTACCCCAAAATTTAGCTGCCTAAAACAAGCATTTATTATTTCTTCTGGTTTCTAACCACATGGTCACCCTGAAACAACTGGGTTGTTCTGGCTCAGGGTCTGTCGCCAAGGTTGCTGTCAAGATGTTTGCTGAGGCTGCAGTTGTCTGAAGGCTTGACTAGGACTAGAAGATCTGCTTCCAAGATGACTCACTCAATAGCTGTTGGCTGGAGACTCCGGTTCTTTGTCACATGGAGCTGCGCATGGGGCTGCTTGAGTTTCCTCACAATATGGTAGCTGGCTTCCCCCAGAGTATGTGATCAAGAAAGAGCAAGGCAGAAGTTATAATGTCCTTTATGACCTAGCCTCACATTATTTCCACACATAATAATGTCACACATTATTTCCACAGTATCCTGTTGGTTCACCCATGTCAGCCCTAGTCAGTGTGGGAGGGAGCTTCACAAGGGTATGAATTCCAGGAGGCCAGTATCACTGAGTCCCTTTTTGGACACTGATTCCTACAGTTTTACAACTGTGCTTCTGCCTGGTTCCTAGTATCCCACCAGTTCTTGCTGGTTCCTTGGCCGGCATCCTAGTTCTTCCGCTTGGTAAACCTCAAACTGCCAACTGAACTGTGACCACTTGTGACTTCAAATACTTTTCTATTGTTTGAAACACTTACAGTAAGAATATATTTTATAATTTAAAATGTTTTCAAAATAAAATACTGCCAAATTGATCAAGTTTCCCAAATTTTTCTGGTCTTTCCACTGTTTGTCTATTGTTATTATGAAATTTAAGGCTATAATTTTCTGGATTTCTTACCAACTAAAAAAAAATTGTGGTATATATGTGATTATTCAGATTCTCTAGATTTCTCCATTTTAATTGAATTTAACTACTTGGTGACCACAATTGTAGTTATCCTTGCATGAATATATCTTAAGAACAGGGTTACAATTTCTGAGTTGCACCAACCTCTAATTATAAAGAGGTCATATTTCATTAAATACTTAAGAGTATTAGTTGGCTACACAGACTAGAAAATCCAATGAAAAGTGGCTTAAACAATAAGGAGATTTTATTCTCTTACAGCTCATGAAGCTCCACATCTGTTCTACATCTGTGTGATTCAGTAGCTCTACAGTGCCACCAAGGGCTCATGTTCTTTCCATATTCTGCTCTGTCACCCTCAGCAGGTTGGCAACTCCCTCTTGTAGTTGCAAAAGAGGCTCTGTCAGCTTGTTGGTATCACATCTCCTCACAGCCACATCCAAAGCAGGAAAAGAACCTCCTTCTCTTCTGCTTCTCCTTTTGAAGAACAAGGAAACCTTTCCTCACAAGTCATCCAGAAAACTTCCCTTTGCTTCTCATTGGCCAGAATAATATCCATGTTTTTAATCAGCAAAAGGGATGGAATTACCATGATGGACTTATGCATCCCTAATCCTTGGCCTTGGGGGTGGGGGTTTGGGGGGGACATCCTCCCCTGAAGATGGTCACTCAATACCTGAACTAATCATGGTGCTGTTAACAAGGAAAAGGAGAGCATTAGCTATTGGATAGGCCATCGATAGTGTTGAGCCAATGGTTTGAGCCTTCATCAGTATACTGCCAGACATCATTCTCCTTTTCCCAACCCCCACTGGCACTCAGGTATTTCTGAGAGGTCCCACAGGATGCTGTCTCATGAATGCCCAGGAAGAAGCGATGGCAAAATCACCTCCGCAAAAGAAGTGCTCTTGGGCCTTCCTGCTCTCCCCAGGATTCACACCTAACCTCCACAACGAAGTGAAATTGCAGAGGAAGTTTCCTCTTCTCCTCAGTCGAAGGTGTGCTTCTTGAGTCTCCTCTTCATAGCCCAGAGTTGTCGTTTTCCCAGGATGACAAACAGTGAGAAAATTCACTCTCTTTAAGGAAATCCCACTGTCAGCCACCCACATGGCATTGAGTGAAGCATGGTCCTGTGGCTCTCATTACAATCACATCAGAAAATAATAGGTTGGGACTTCCCTGGTGGTCCAGTGGTTAAGAATCTACCTTCCAATGCAGGGGACATGGGTTCAATCCCTGGTCGGGGAACTAAGATCCCACATGCCGCAGGGCAACTAAGCCCGCATGCCACAACCACTGAGCCCACGTGTTCTGGAACCCGCACACCACAGCTAGAGAGAAGCCTGTGCACCACAACTAAAGAGAAGTCCCGCATGCTGCAACTAGGAGCCCACGTGCCACAACTAAGACCCGATGCAGCCAAAAATAAATAAATAAATATTTTTTAAAAGAAAGAAGGAAAATAATAGCATTAATACTAGTAAAGTCAGGGTTATTCAGCCTGGAATAACATCAGGTGCAGGACATCAACAGTACAGTGGGTATGCCTTAGGCCCTTAGGCCAAGGCCAAGCTCAGGTAATTTTCAAAGTCTATTCACAAGTATGACATCAAGCTCAGGGCTGCATATCTTTCCTGTCATTTTGTGATCTCTGGTTCCAATATCTGTAAGCAACTGTTTAAGTCAGAACACACACATAAGAATAAGCAATAACAGAATGCAGGGGGTGGCAAACTTTTTTCAGTAAAGGGCTAGATAGTCAATGTTTAGGCTTTGAGGGCCATAGAGTCTCTTTCACAACTACTTGCTGTTGTAGCAGAAAGGTAATATGTAAAAGAAAGAGCATGACTGTGTTCCAATAAAACTTTATTTACAAATCAGGCAGAGGGCCAAATTTGTACCACAGCCCATGGTTTGCCAACCCATGATATAAGGCATAGGACAGCTTAAATCCAAATAGAGAACAGTTTTCCCACAAAGTAATAAAGATGTCTAGAAATCTTTACTTTGATAAAATATACACATAATTTACATTAATAGTATTTAAACATTTACTGTCAGAAAAATCTTGAGTTCACAGTTTTCCCCTCCAAACAATGGATAGGTACTCAAGACATTTTTACAGAACAAAAGTCCCAAAGCTAAGTTTAAGCTTTCATCTCTTAGGAGACAGACACTGTTTTAAGATTTTTAAAAATTTATTAAAGTATAATTGATTTACAATGTTGTGTTAATTGTTTCATATATATATATTCTTTTTCATATTCTTTTCCATTATGGTTTATCACAGGATATAGAATATAGTTCCCTGTGCTATACAGTAGGACCTTGTTGTTTACTGTTTTAAGTTTTAAGTGACAGTCTTTCTAGCTTCTGATAATAAATCAAGTTTAGAAAAAAGTTAGGTTTCAAGTTTCAGCCAAGACACCTATTGCATCAGTGCAGCTCACTACTGCAGAGGGTGAAGTTCACTCCAGAGTCATCGGGAGGCTAAAAGTCCCAGCACCAACCTCCACCAAACGTTTGATGCCATCACGTATGTCATAAAATGGAGAAGCCGTGACAATGCCCAAGAATGTTATAGGAAGAGATAAAGCTGCGTCGCTCCCAATCTGTAGAGATTTGCTGCCCAGAATCACCTTCTCCCACTTCATATCCCATAAACACATATTTTATCAGAGAACTGAGTTCCAAACTGAACAGATTTCTAAACTGCTTATTTTACTACACACTTTTACTTGAAAGGCACAGATGCTCTTCTGACTACGTCCCTGGAGAAAATAGTAACTCATCCTCTGCCTCCAATGCTGCTCTAGCAGGAGGATTAAGTCCAGGAAATTTTAATCGCCTTTAAAATAATGCCCATTGATTGTACATAGTAAGCACTTACTGTCCTGATCCACTCTTGTGTGTACTTACTGAAATTTATTTACTCTCTCCCATCATCAATCACGGAATCCCTGCTCAGAAAGGCACTGGAACAGTGTCGGCAAGCTTGCTGTTCCAAAGCTTGGACAAGCCCTGACTTCACATGCAGGGCCAGGACTTCTGCAGGTGTGTTCTCCTAGGTGGGGAGTGGGTGTCAAACACCCTAAAATGTGTAGAGAAGACACAAACTAGCAAACAGTAGGAACTAACTGAAGCTCAATGCCAGGAAGATCCGTTAGTGGGTAGATGGGTTTTTTATATTTAGATCACTGAACTATGTAAAAGGAAAAAACTATTAAATTTAATAACTGCCTCATACGTTATAAGAATAAGGCAAGTCATGGCTTTCAGCCTCAATCAACTTCCTCATATAGACCTTCTGAAAAGTGTGGTGACCTGTCAAGCAGCTACAGGGGAGATAAGGTAGACTGTAACAAAAAGAGACCTGGGGTATTTAAACCAAAATATCTGTGTGTGAATCTAGCCTTCTGTAGCTTTCAAGAACACTGGCATCAGATTCTTTCCTATTTGCCACTCTCATATAACTCTGTTTTCTTTGCAACTTTTTCATTACAGACATCCAAATCAGTTTCTTCACAACTCCATGGTACAGGGTCAGGGGTTGGGCAGTGTGATTTCTCACATTTCTCCCTTCCATTTCCTATTCCCAATGAGCTCGCTATGGTGGAGGAACCCACTACTTGGATGGCATGGCAACCCATGATAGAAACACACCTTCATGCTCTTCTTTTCCTGAACACTTCTGATTTAAGCACACTCAACAACAGCCCAAGCAAAGACTTGAGCCTACCAGACTCCCTCTGACCATGACCCTGGGGCAGTGTTCTCAAATTTCAGGGTCATCAAAATCACCTTGAAAGCTTGTTAAAACTCAGATTCCTGGGTCCCACTCCCAGGGTTTCTGGTCTGAAATTTTGCTTTTTTTTTTTTTTGCGATACGTGGGCCTCTCACTGTTGTGGCCTCTCCCGTTGCGGAGCTCCGGACGCGCAGGCTCAGCGGCCATGGCTCACGGGCCCAGCCGCTCCACGGCATGTGGGATCCTCCCGGACCGGGGCACAAACCCGTGTCCCCTGCATCGGCAGGAGGACTCTCAACCGCTGCGCCACCAGGGAAGCCCTGAAATTTTGCATTTTTAACCAGTTCCCAGGTGATACTGATACTGCTGGTCCAGGGACATCACTTGGAGAACCACTGCACTGGGGCATTAGACCAGGATGTGGACTGACAGAATCACCTGGGATAATAATAAAATAATAAATAATTCTGTGAAGACCACCAGGTACATCTGCCTTCACCTCCGGCAGAAGCAAGATTCACTGGCTACCAGATCCAGGGTTTGGAAGCAACGGCAAGTTGAGTCAGGGAAGGCCGGGCCTGGGAATACAAGTAGATCCTGAAACTCAAACACAGACTGCGGGAGACAGCGAGCCTTGTAATCACAGCCCATGGCTGGAAACAGACGACCTGTTTGAATGCCTGCCCCACTCTCATACTGTGACCATGGACAAATCCCTTCCTGTCATTAAAATAGTTTCTTCCTCTATAAAATGGTGTTGGTAATCATAGCTACAACCTCAGGGAGTTGAGGTAATCAATGTAACCCATGCAAAGTACAGTGTTTGGAGGATTCCAAATAAGTTGATTGCAAATGCTCAATAAATTCCTAGCATGAGAATAAGGCCAAGATTTGGGCCTTATTGGACTAAGGGGTCTAACAGGCAAAAATCTGGGTACAAAGCCTAGTCTGAGGCTGGATCAGTCTACATGGGGAAAAGGATGGTAAGATACAAATAATACATTGGCCAGAGATGAAAGTAAGGTCTATGACAAAGATCTTCTGCCCAGCCGGGAACAAGGTATCTTCAGGTGCTGTGGACATACCATGTGGTTGGCCTCTAGGTGATCGGGCATCAGAATATTCATGGTAGGCTGGGGCTCAGGGCAAAGCACCCAATTATAGGAAAATTGAGATACAAGACAGGATCCAGTTGTGTTGCCAACATCAAAGGGTGACCAGATATTATGCCAAGTTAGGATTGGGCCCAGATTCTGGAGCAGGGCTATGCATACAGATAAAGGTGAAGGAATCCAGCTGTAATGGTCAAAGAAACGAAGCACAGAGGGCAGAGATCAGAGTATCTACAGGCCTCCACCCCCTTTGGCTCCAAACAACAATCAATATGAAATAGTCCACGAGGCCTGAATCTCCTTCCCTTAGGAACAGAGTAGAGGTCCACCCTCTGGTACCACTCTTCCTGTCTCTGACCACCCAGCCTTTGGATTCCACCTGCCCAGATCTCTAGCACTAACCCAGGTGATCCCTCTGGAGCTGACCCTTCCCCTGCCTAGACCTGAATTCTACTCCTTCTTGGCTAGAATGACAGTCCTTTCCCCTGTGACCTGTCCTGTCACGCCGCTGCCCACAATGAAAAGACCAAACTATGCTGAAGCTTGTGCCCTGCACACCTTGCTGTGACAGGCAGAAAAGTGAGAATTAGTCCAACTCCACAAGCCTTTTTTAAAAAATAAGCAATGCTCTAATAATACTCATAAAAATGATTTCCTACCCTCACAGTTTCATGTTGCCCAAATAAGCACGACTTCGCTGTTTGCCAATTCCAATTACTTAGTAATGGCTGCCTGGGGTGTATGCATATTTCTTAATTATTAAGTAATTTTCTTTTTATTGTTTTTTTAAATTTCCGAATCAGATAAACATGCATGTTTAAAGTTAATAGTCAAATAATTCTACAAGGTTTACTACAAAAAGATGGTGGTTTCTTATCTCCCTTAGCCCCATTTCCCCCTTACATGAGGTAATTACTTTCCCATCTTTCCACCAATTAAATGAAATTGGTCTCTGGGTCTCTAAATAACAGTTTTGCATTCTGCTACTTGATTGTTTTTTCCCCCGGTCTTACACATGATTTGTTAACCTTCTGCTATAAATTTTAAAGTTTTTATTCTTTTTCTTTTATCCATCCCACTGTACTCATGTACCTTTTCCATCTTTTCATCTTCCCATCATAATTATAATTCCATGATTTTAGACAGACCAGTATTTGGAATTTATAATATTATCACTGGGACTTCCCCAGTGGTCCAGTGGTAAAGAATCCACCTTCCCATGCAGGGGATGCGGGTTCAATCCCTGGTCGGGGAACTAAGATCCCACTTGCCGAGGGGCAGCTAAGTCCGCGTGCCACAACTACTGAGCCCACACACCTCAACTAGAGAGCCCGCGTGATGCAAAACTACAGAGCCCATGCACTCTGGAGCCTGTGCACCACAACTAGAGAAGAGAAAAACCTGCACGGCACAACTAGACAGAAGCCCATGCACCGCAACGAAAGATCCCGCATGCCGCAAGGAAGATCCCACGTGCCACAACTAAGACCTGACACAGCCAATAAATAAATAAATAAATATAATATAATATAATATCACTATATGAATGCTATTCACAGATGAGCCATGTAATAACTATAATTACTTTTCCTTTTCTGCATGACTTTTCATTTTCCCTGGAATTAATACCTGCCTTCATTATGAAGGTAAATGCCTTCTTCATTTACCTGCCTTCTTTATGAAGGTCAATGCCTTCTTCATTTACCATTTTCTATGCATTTATCACTAATTTAAAGCCTATCTTTGACAGTTGTCTAACTCTTTTCTCAAGACTTTCAACACATGGGATAGTCTATTGATCTCATCTTCCTGAAGAAGAGTGTTCTAGAGCTTTCCGATCTGCTCCAATACCTCTATGCCTGGTACACTCACGGTCTTCCTGGTGTCTCCCTTCACTGTCCTTCTGGGAATTCCTTTTTCTCCCAGTTTCCTGTGTCTCGTATCTACCCCTTTCTTGGTTTACACCTTTACTTTCATGGAACACAAGGTATGTGGGAAGGAAATGGTTTTGAGAATTTGTATGTCTGAAGATGGGTTTATTCTCCCCTCATATCAAACTGCTACTTTGAATGGGTATCAAATGCAAGATCGGCAATCATTTCCCTTAGAATTTGAAGGCATATTTTCTGTTGTCTCCTAGATTCTAATTCAGCTTTGGAGAAGTCCCAAGCCATTCTGATCCTGATCCTTTACTTTTTCTCTTTCTAAAAATTTTTAGGATCTTCTTTGTCCTCAAGATTCTGAAATCTTATGAGGAACTCTTGGTGTGAGTCAATTTTCATCCATTTTGAAGGTTTTTAATGAAGCTTTCAGTCTGGAAACTTAGGACTTTTTCTAGAAAATGGTCTCGAATTGTTTGGTTGGTGACTTTCTTCTCTGTTTTCTTCTTCAGCAACTTTTATTATTTGGATGTTAGACCTCTTGAACTGGTTGTGAAGTTTATTTTTATTTACCTCTCATCCTATTCTCCATCTCCTTTTATGTTTGCTTTATTTCAGGGATAGTCACTCAACCTTATCTTCCATCTTTCTATTGAGTTTTTCATTTCTGTTATTATATTTTTAAATTCTAAGAGTATATTTTTTATCCATTTAATTTTTCTTTTTAAATGTTCATCTCCTGGTTTAGTCTCTGCTTCTTTCAGGTTGCTTTGTTTCTGTTCTCTCTCTCTCTTTCTCTCTCATTAGAGGCTCTCCTCTGATGTTTTATAATCTTTGGTTACCTGCTCATATTTGAATAGGGACTGAAAACCTGATTGTAATACAGGCACACTCCCAAATATCACAGCATGTTTAACCTAAAGAATGATCAAGATTGTTTCTTTATCTTATTAATTGCTTACAACATAGCCATCAAGAAGGATTCTGTGAGTGTCATGCTGAAAAGTGGACTGGTTACTATTAAAGGTGGGAAAGAAGAAATAAATGGGCAAAGTCCACAGCACGCTAGATATAGAAGAAATCATCAGATCTCTCTTCCAAGTTTCTGAAAATACTGAATGTCTTTCCACTGAAATGTTTAAAGAATGAAGCAGATAAACTGCTTTTCCAAATGACTTAAGGACAAGTCCCTCTAACCTGGCATGTGAGTCAGACGTTCTTCACAAAATTGACTTGCTGTACTATGGAGAGATGACAACAACTGCCCCCAACCACATGCCTTTCTTGGAGGATTGTTCACATCCTTGGGAAGGACATTCCTGTGTACCCCCTGTCCTCCACCACAGCTGAATGGGCCATAAGTGGACCTAACTCAAACTAGGCCACTCGGATTTTCTCTCCCAGGAAAGTGGAAATAGGACACTGAGAAACACAGTTAAAACAGTGGGGATTCCTTGAACTGAAAGGTTAAATACGGTCAAAGGCAGAGTTTGTGCCATGACCAAACTAAGTCAGAAAATGCATGAGACAGAGAATGCCAATACGCAGAAAGCAGCAGAAGAGAGCAGACGTAAAAGAGCAGAGATAAGAGAAGACAGGATGCCACCGGCGACTGAAGAAATCGTTTCAGGTACTGACTTTCCAGATGACTTGGTGTATGGCCTTTACCTGCCCTGTGTCCTTTCAGTAAATTCACTTTGTACTCAAGCTAGTATGTGTGAGCTTCTGTTTTCTGTCATCAAATGAGAAGCTATTCACCAAGTATAATAGTCAGGATCCAACAGGATAAAGATGCCATACCCAAACATGGTTAACAGAGTAAAGTCTAATAAAAAGAGATAATTGTCAAAGAGGGGCAGAGTATAAGGAAACCAACCTTGGGTGTGGCCACAGCAAAGCCATGGTAAATAAATGGTGTCTATTGCTATAGTCACCCATCGTTTTTTTTTTTTTCTTTTCTTTTTTAAAATTTATTTATTTTATTTATCTATTTTTGGCTGTGTTGGGTCTTTGTTGCTGTGCACGGGCTTTCTCTAGCTGTGGCGAGTGGGGCTACTCTTCATTGCACTGCGCGGGCTTCTCATTGCAGTGGCTTCTCTTGTTGCAGAGCACAGGCTCTAGGTGCATGGGCTTTAGTAGTTGTGGCTCATGGGCTCTAGAGTGCAGGCTCAGTAGTTGTGACGCACGGGCTTAGTTGCTCCATGGCATGTGGGATCTTCCAGGACCAGGGCTCAAACCCGTGTACCCTGCATTGGCAGGCAGATTCTTAACCACTGCGCCACCAGGGAAGCCCCCATGTTTTCTTAAAGACACCTAAATACATCTCAATTTTAATAAGATCCTCTATATACACATTTATTTGCTACTAAAAATTGAAATAGCATATCGAAAAATTTTATTACAATTCAAATTTTTGAAAACCAGAAAATCTAGTTAATGCACTCTGCTCTAATTAGGCTCTAGCCAAACCACCAATGTTTTCTTTACACTCCTTCTGCACAAGTTACTTTGCTTCCAATTCTTGATGTTGGGTTTCATCTCACTGACTTCAGGCTTCGAAAACACACAGGTAATATTTGATTCTTATTAGTACTTCTTTCGTTCAAAGAAGCTGAAAAGGCAAGAGGAGGGAGCATATATATATGCTATATATACATATATAGCCTGGAGAGAGTAAGAACTTCCTGGCAAGACCTGCAATCATAGGTAGATGGACACAGGCAACACACAGCAACCTAGCAGGAAGGGAACTGAGAGAATAAATATTCTGACACTACTCCCCTCCTGCCCTCCAGTACACTGTGGAGGCCCTTACTGTCAAACCTACCAGAAGACAGAGGGCAAGGGAGCCACTGACACAGTCAATAGGTGGAGAAGGATGGAGAGTAGACCTGGGGAGGCAAATGGAAAACATCTAGTGTGCAAAGTAACTTCTGTCCACATCTTCAGGGCAAAGCTTGCCCTCTTCTCCTGACCCCTGGGAAACCTCTTTTTAGCCCATCTGCTAACTGGGAGTGGAAGGAGCAAAGCAGGAATTCAAACTTGTCCTGAATTCAGCTTCCTCACAGATGAGTGTATTTAATTACAAAATAGCATCAACCTTTCATTCACAGATAAGACATGTTAGTCACAAATTTCCTTCAGAATTTAGAAATAGGAGTTCTAAGGTGTCCACTTTTGAGCACATAAGGATACAAATGTATGGAAAGCCCATTTCACTTTCCTGCAGAATTTCCAAGGCGAGAGTCTATGCCTTGGGCTTCCCTGGTGGCGCAATGGTTGAGAGTCCGCCTGCCGATGCAGGGGACGCGGGTTCGTGCCCCGGTCCGGGAGGATCCCACATGCCGCGGAGCGGCTGGGCCCGTGAGCCATGGCTGCTGAGCCTGCGCGTCCGGAGCCTGTGCTCCACAATGGGAGAGGCCATAGCAGTGAGAGGCCCGCGTACCGCAATAAAAAAAAAAAAAAGAGTCTATGCCTTCTCCTTCCCTTCTAGCTCCCCCAGAGCTCCTTAGGCAGTAATTCTCAATCTATGGGGATGAAGCATAAAATAATCAGTAAACGAGAAACCGCACGCACGTATGTACACATCCTCCTTGGAGGACAGAGGCTTCATAAATTAGAGGTTTTCTCTTGGAAGAAAAGCTCAGAAAAGTAAAATTCCTACTTTAAAAAATTATATTTCCTTCAAATTTACCAACATTCCTAATAAGAATACGTCTGAGTAAGCTTCAGTTTTGACAGAAAGCTGGCACGAGACGGTCAGAAGTTCCAGAACCACCTCTGTGGCTCCGGAATGTCTTCATCTCCCCAGCAGGGCCTGGCGGAGCCCTCTCAGGGCAGGCATTAGAGATGCCAATGAGGCTTGATTGCATGTCACCACCGCTGTCTGGTTTTTGATAAGCAGATAAGATTGGTGAGGGGCCTTTCATCTCTAGGTCGTGGTTAGAAGCCCTGCGTCACTGAGTGACAGTTAAAAGCTGCTCCTACTGGAGATGGTGGGAAATGAGTGGGTGTGCTCAGCCCACCTCTTCCTAGATGAAAGCTCCCTCACAAAACTACCTCAGTACATCTGGCACAAATGAACCAGTAGAGCTTCCCTTGGGGAGGGGAGGGGAGGCTGGGAAGAGGCTCTGAACTCAGACTCTGGGAGTGAGGGGGACCCAATTATGACAAAACAGCAAACAGCCTGGAAAGGCTGCTTGTAAATTGCTAGCTCTAATCACAAGATCTCAAAGAGTAAGAAAGGCCCCCTTCACATTATGCTGGGGAGCTGGGACCACATGAATATTAACATCCTCCCTTCATGAGTGAGAACCTTTCCAGAGGTGTGATATTCCTACACAAGGTGACTAAAGTAGGCGCCAGATCTCCCAATACTCAAAGATTTTCAATGATCTCTATTTTCTACGCATGGGTACTAGCATGAATGGGCAGAAAGCAGTATTAGGTTATAATTCTTGGCGGATTTAGTCCTAATGCCTTCCTAATGTTGGTGCTAAATCATTCCTCAGATCACCACTATTGCAGGCCCAGAGAGACTGGGAATATGGCTTAGTGTAGGAGGCAGGTGAAGGACAGAGCATGGCTAATGTCAATTTGTCTGTCTGACAAGGACAAGCCACTAGGCCCCCAAGGAGATAGGTCCAAACAAAAACAATGTTTGTCCACAGTTACAGATCAGCAAGGCCCAATGGGCTAAAGTACACAAAAATCTGTGCCCTCCCATGGGTGTGTCCTATGGAAAACGGGGGAAGGATCAAACTGAGGGGATTCAAGGACCTACACAGTGGACTATAGCAGCAGACACATTTATTTACCCTGGCTTTTGTTAAAGTAAATAAAAGCAGACTACCCTGGCAAACCTTTTACAGAATCCAAAAAGTACACTGTATAGGCTCAGTGGCATACTCCCTCTATTGAGGAGAATAGAGGAAAAGGACAGTTGGGGAGAAGAGTGCCAATCAGGTCTTAGCAAAGTTTCAGTCTGTGAGATGAGACTGTATCATCCATTGTGTCCTACATTTGGGACTAAAGATGCTCCCAGATCTGGCAGAAAAACACCTGTTAGCATTTTCTGTGAACCGACATTTTGTTGAGTAGATTGTAAAAGAGTGTTTATATTATGATTTCATTTTATGTAAAATCATAAATACAAATATAGATATATGTGTATATATATATACATAGAGAAGTGACTGGAAGAATGTTGTAAAAGTATGCAGAATAATTATTCCTGGATTGTAGACATTCAGGGGACTTCATAATTTTAAAAATTGTTTGATTTTCTACAATGAAAGTGTATTACCTTCATAAACAGGAAAAAACTATTAAAATAATTTTCCTTAAACTAATCAGAAACCAGCATATTCATAAATTTTATTATAAAAGGCAAGAGAAAGAACAAACATTTATTAAGTGCTTCCCTTGCACTCAGGACTACGTTTGGCACAGACCCTGTGAACTGTTATTTTTATTTTACATATAAGAGTTGACTTCTCATTAGAAACCATGTAAGTAAGGAGTGTGTTGAGAGAACAAAACCATCAACCTTTAATTCTATATCCATTCAAATTATCCATCAAAAGTGAAGGAAAAGTAGAAACTTTCTCAGAAAAAAAAAAACAAAACTTGACAGAATCCATTGCCAGCCATTCTAGCCAGCAAGAAATGTTAAAAATTCTTCAGGCAGAAGGGAAATATTGTAGGTCAGAAACTTGGAGGTACATAAAGAAAGGAAAAGAGAAAAAAAAAAAGGAAAAGAGACAGAAAATTCAAAAAAAAAAAGAAATAAAGGAAAAGAATCAGAGAAGAAATAAATGAAGATAAAATCTTTTATTTTCTTATTAAAAAAAAGAAATAAAAGCTCAGAGAGTTTGATTAATCTGACCAAGACTTCTGTAAGTGTTATCAATCTTTCAGCAAAGCAGAGAATCCTAGGGCTGGATACTTTCCCCTTCTGCTTGGGAAAGAATCCCAGGGGACGAGGAAGTTCTGGGTAGAAAGCACCAGCCTGGGAAGTGGCTCTCAAATTACTCCCTGAGAGTCCCTTGGGCTAATGGCAGAGCTGAACTTTGTGGGTCCAACAATACAAAGAATGTTGCCTGCCTCACAGAGATGTGGCCAAAACAAATGAGAACAAGATGCTTCATGATCTTTGAGTAGCAGGTGTAGCTATGAAGAGTCATGTGTCACCCATGACACATGTTCTGCGGAAGGGAGCAGACCATTTTCTGAGGGCTGGTTGACCCTACATCAAAGCACAAAGCTAGTAATCAGGAAACCCTGGTTCCAGCCACCATGATAATCATTCAAAATAGCTGAGCTTCTCTGAGCCACCCTTTCCTCAGCTTTAAGCAAAAGGTTTACCTAGAAAATCTCTAAAGTCCTTTCTAGTTATAGGAATCTATAATCCATGATCTAATTCCAACCACTGCTTCTCCTGGATTCATTAAACAATTGCCCTAGCACATTCAACTGGTCTACCAGACATTGCTTCAGGGCCTAAAACTATGTGTGCTAACACAGAGATGTAAGACATCTTTTGTAATCTGTGTAGGACTTTGCTACCTACTTAGCTTTACTTCATAACCCACAATTACCTTTGAAAACCAAACAAGTCTATTTACTCTCTACCATCTGTGTTCCAAATGGGGCCAAACCCTTCTTCCCCTTTCTTTATGGAAAATCCCAAAATCTCAGGTGGGAGTCAGTATAACTCAGGAGATTTGGCACTTTGAGCTTGGAATCTTTCCCACTGGGTCCCAAATGTTTTATTTCCAAAAAGCTGCTTTTGTAAGGCAGGCAAGAAAGGCTGAGTTAACGGTTAGAATTTATAAATGGTTTTTGCAAATTAAACAGAATTCTATAACTAAAAAGCAACCACTAGAGTGGATCTGTTCTCCTATATAATTTCCTCACAAGCAAAAATTCAAAATGCCAATTAAAGCCCCCTGGTGCAGAAGGTAGACACTTTCTTATCAAAACGGGCCATAAGAGTGAATCAAACCACCCAGGAAATCATATATCCACCCTTTAAAAATATTAACCGGGAACATCTCAGAGACAATGATACCATGAACAATTATAAACATGGGCTGCAGATGGCTGAATCACAATAGTCAAACTCAATTGCTCTTTGAAAAGAATTAAGCCAGGAATGAATTTAAATATGTGATTCAGAGGCCGGCTTCTAATGTCTTATCTGGTGCAATCCATATCCTGCTTTCCAGGGTAGGTGGAAAGGCACCAAGTCTTTCAGATAGGGGGCTGCCTTCTCTGATTTGGAAATTCTTCATAAACAGCATCAAGCCACTATCCAGCCTCCTTAGCTTACCCTTTTGTTCACTGTGGAGGCACCATGAGCTAGAGGTGCACTAACATCTTCTCTTCACATCCTTTGCAGGACAACTTTGGCCCAGGGGATCTGTCAGAAAGCTCCCTCTTCATGGTCTCCGAACCGTCATTTGCAGGATTCATTCCAGGGAATCAATTTTCTGAAGACTATTTCATAGACTTTAATAGGTTCTCGATTTAAAAAGCAACCTTTGTAACTCTCTATTCAAATATATTTCATGCATGTCTATTGAGTCGTTCACTTGACAAGCCATGTGTTATCTGCTTGCTCTTTAAAATATTATGTTTGGGCTTCCCTGGTGGCACAGTGGTTGGGAGTCCACCTGCCAATGCAGGGGACACGGGTTTGAGCCCTGGCCCGGGAAGATCCCACATGCCGTGGAGCAACTAAGCCCACGTGCCACAACTACTGAAGCCTGCGTGCCTAGAGCCCATGCTCCACAGCAGAAGCCACCGCAATGAGAAGCCCGTGCACTGCAACGAAGACCCAACGCAGCCAAAAATAAATTTAAAAAATAAAATAAGATAAATTTATAAAAAAGTATATATTATGTTTTAATTTAGTCAAGGATGTGTCTGTGTATGTGTTTAGAGATAATTTTTTTTTCATTTCTAGACAAGTGTTATATCTAAGGGTACATCTGAATCCAAGTTAGTAAAAGACTATTTACCTTCCCTGCCTTGGCATGTTCTACCCTTTAAAGAGGCTAATGAGTGACTCATATTTTTGGCTGGCTGACTTCTTGAATATCAGATCTTCTCTGAGTGAGCAACTCATCTTTTACACAGACACTGGATGCCTGCCCACCCATCCCAGCTTAAACGCTGTTTGCCCTGCTTCGTCTGATAGGAAAAAATATTCAAATTCTATCTTCCCACTCACTTCTTGAGCTAAGAGAATGGGGGCAGGGCTGGAAGAATTTGACGGCACCAGCTCTGAGATTCACCCTTATTGTCTCTACTTTTGAACATGCCACACGAAGCACCCGATGACCCTAATTCCATCTACAATTTTCTTCTCGCGTCCGTGGATGCTTTCAAACCTGATTCTAAATACCAGCATAATGTGAGGAACTGAACATACCCAGGTAAATGGGAAGGAAAGTAGTTAGATAACTATTTATAGTTCCATATATTTAGCATATATTGTTTCTTACTTCCTCACTTTTGCCAATAATTCTCATCTTCCCCTTCACCCAGCTAATCCCCCATTCTCTCATCCTTAAGGTGTCATCTGTTCCAAGAAGCTTCCCCTGGCCCCGAAAGCACCAGCCTTGGTTATCTATCGCTCCCCTCTGGCTGCTTACAACTCTACCGTTGCATTGAACTTCACTACATTATAATTATCTGTCTATAGGTCTATTTCCCCAATGAAAACAGGATCTAAGTGTTTTCCATTTTTTATTGCCTAAACTTGATCCAGTCTGGCACATAAAAAGCATCCAGTCAGAGTGAGAATGAATGGGCATTAATGCTGTTCAGCTGCTCTCTGAGTCATTTAAGGAAATAAGTACTTTAGACTCAAAGGCAAAAAAATGTATGCAAATAGTAAAAAAAAAAATCTGAAACCCCCTTTTTTTAAAAGCAATATACGTGGCTGCCTGTTCTTCCATGCACCGGTGCACATCTCTCACTCTGCCTGGTATTAAGATTGGATATTTATGTAACCCACCACTCTGCCAGCCCCACCACCTTGGCTACTACCACAGATATCTCCATCAGGACACCACCAGCTCCACAACCTCCTGCACTACTCCTTCCACCACCTCCAATACATGGCCCACTTCCACCTCCATCTACACCAATGTCTTCACCTCCTTCTCTATCTCTACTTACTCGACCACCTCCTTCACCTTCTCGGCCACCATCTCCACTGCCTCTATTACCTCCATCACCTTCACCAACTCTTCCACCACCACTTCCACCTTCACTCCTTTCATTATCATCTCTATAACCTCCACCACCTCAACCCTAACCTTCACCACCTCTGTTATAACCATCACCTCTACCACCATATCTTCCACACACCCCCATCTCCAACTCTATCCCTTGTTCTACCTCCATAACCTCCTGTACCACTTCCTCCATCATCTCCACTACATCCTTCTTCTCCACCTCCATCTCCACCACCATCTCCTCCACCTGCACATTCGTCACCCCCACCACCACAGGCGCCATCACCACTAGCACTTCTCCTCTTCATGGCTCATCTTCCTCACATGTATCTGGGGAATATAAAGGAGACTGATTTCATAATTCTTTCTCCTTCTTCACGCTCTCTTGCTTTCTTTCCTGTTCCAGCTACTTTTCTTCTCTTTTAACACCCCTGGACCTGAAAAACATCTTTATACCTATTATAAACCTACCAGAGATTCTGTGCTCAAGACATATTGGAAAATGAAATTGCTTTGCAAATCTTCACTGGAAGCTGTGGAAACTTAAGCCGAGATCAGAGAAGGTACAGAATAATAAAAGTGTATCCTTCCCGTCCTCCGGCAGCGAGGACCTCTCCTTCCACTGTTCTCATATCTGTTTCTACTGTTTTTCTCAAACCATCACTAGAAAGGGTCCCATCTGGTGGTCATAGAGCAGAAATGTAGGGTGGTTCTTTCCTTTCTTCTAGGGATTGGAACCAATATATTCTATGCAAGGAGGTACAGCACAAGCTATTTCACTCACTGAAAACTGCTTTAGCCAAGGCAAAAACAGCGCATAAACAGAGCATGCTGCCTGCTCCAAAGATAAAACTGGAGTCTGGACAGCAAATTTTAAAGGTTCACCCATTCCCAAGTGATTGAACCCTTTCTGTCATAGATGCATGTATATCACAGCAGAAGAAAATATTTAGCCTTATGTTGCCCGTGTTCGGGATGACTGAGAACAACATAGTAAGAATTCAAGGCATAATGAGATATAAACATACAAAGGGAATTTACCATAAAAATTCAGTTCAGCAGGTCTCTGTCTTCTTCAGGAGACTGATGGGAAGGCATGGGGATTTTCAGGTGTTAAAGTGGTCACCAGAGGGAGGTAAGTTTGAAGGATGAGCAAACCCTAGATCTATGTAACTCCCTGGAACAGACTATACACAGATAAAACAAGAACTTCCAGAAAAGTCACTGGAACAGCTAGTTCCAAAGCCACCAACTTGGTTCCTCCTTGGTATTTCAATTCTGAATCCTAGCTTTTAAGAAAAAAGATGAAGAAATAAAGACATGTATTTTTTTCCCAAGCACATTCAAAAGCTTAAGGCTCCAGATGTCCACACACAAACGTAAGAACAAACTTAAGAATACTGAGTTATACACAGCCCTATGTTTGACCCTCTCACAAGGTAGAACAAAGAATGAATATAGAAAAGAGGAACTTTCCAATGTTGTAATGATCATCAACATATTCTAAAAAGTGCCAGGCTGAATGTAACAACTTTGCTATGGATGTGACCAAGGCACACATAGTGAAAACCTTGTTTCCAAGGGAATTTCATCAAATCTCATCCAGTGACAAGGACAAGAAAAAGTTTTGTTTGTATTTCTTTTTCTTTTTTTTTTTTTTGTGGTACGCGGGCCTCTCACTGTTATGGCCTTTCCCGTTGAGGAGCACAGGCTCCGGACGCGCAGGCTCAGCGGCCATGGCTCACGGGCCCAGCCGCTCTGCGGCATGTGGGATCTTCCTGGACCGGGGCACGAACCCGTGTCCCCTGCACTGGCAGGCGGACTCTCAACCACTGCGCCACCAGGGAAGCCCTGTTTGTATTTCTTTAATCTCTTTCAATCTAGTGATGTTGTTTTTAATCAATCTAAAGGTTTGGTGTCGCTGAATTTAAAGACTCAGTGTGAAGCATTTGCCACGTCCTCTGCCCAGATCCACATCACTCACTCACTCCCTCCCTCCTGCTGTTTGGATCTCAGCTCAAGTGAAACCCTTTCAGAGAGGCCTGCTCAGAAAGCCCCACCCAAAAAAAACATACACCAAAAATTATCACTCTCTGTCCCCTCACCCTACTTTACTTTTTGTTCTTTTTCTCATTTATTTTACTTTTCTTATTTATCTCACACTGCTTTATTTGTCCTTTGTATGACCACCCCCTCCCCTAAGAATATCACTTCCATGAGAGGCTTGACCTCTTCATATCTACTTTTGTTCATTCACAACTGAATCCCCAGATCTGAGGATGGTGCCTGGTACAAAATATTTGCTAAGTAAATATTTAATTAATTAATTAATTAATTAGTACACATTCTGCAGAGGAAACACCTACAGTCTAATTAAAGGAATTATTATATCTCCAAACAACACAAACTGTTAATACAAGTAAAAATTATCGAGACTGGTTCAAGATGGCAGAGTAGAAGGACGTGTGCTCACTCCCTCCTGCGAGAGCACCAGAATCACAACTAACTGCTGAGCAATCATCAACAGGAAGACACTGGAACTCACTAAAAAAGATACCCCACATCCAAAGACAAAGGAGAAACCACAATGAGATGGTACGAGGGGCACAATCACAATAAAATCAAATCCCATAAGCACTGGATGTGTGACTCACAAACCGGAGAACAATTATACCACAGAAGTCCACCCACGGGAGTGAAGGTCCTGAGCACCAGGTCAGGCTTCCCAACCTGGGGGTATGGCAACAGGAGGAGGAGTTCCCAGAGAATCAGACTTTAAAAGCTAGCAGGATTTGATTGCAGGACTTCAACAGTACTGGGGAAAACAGAGAGTCCACTCTTGGAGGGCACACACAAAGTAGTGGGCACAGCAGGACCCAGGGGGAAGGAGCAGTGACCCCATAGGAGACTGAACCAGACCTCCCTGGTAGTGTTGAAGGGTCTCCCGCAGAGGTGGGGGGGCAGCTGTGGATCACCATGGGGACAAGGACACTGTCAGTAGAAGTTCTAGTAAGTACTCCTTGGCGTGAGCGGTCCCAGAGTCCGCCATTAGCCCCACCAAACAGCCTGTAGGCACCAGTGCTAGTCGTTTCAGGGCAAACAACCAACAGGGAGGGAACTCAATCCCACCCATCAGCAGACAAGCAGATTAAAGTTTTACTGAGCTCTGCCCACCAGAGGAACACCCAGCTCTACCCACCACCAGTCCCTCCCATCAGAAAGCTTGCACAAGCCTCTTAGATAGCCTCATCCACCAGAGGGCAGACAGCAGAAACAAGAAGAACTACAATCCTGCAGCCTGTGGAACGAAAACCACATTCACAGAAAGACACACAAAATGAAAAGGCACAGGACTATGTACCAGATGAAGGAACAAAGTAAAACCCCAGAAAACAACTACATGAAGTGGAGATAGGCAGCCTTCCAGAAAAAGAATTCAAAATAATGATAGGGAAGATGATCAAGGACCTCCAAAAACGAATGGAGGCAAAGATTGAGAAGATTCAAGAAATGTTTAACAAAGACCTAAAAGAATTAAACAGCAAACACCTAGAAGAATAAAAGAACAAACAAACAGAGATGAACAATACAATAACTGAAATGAAAAATACACTAGAAGGAATCAGTAGCAGAATAACTGAGGCAGAAGAATGGATAAGTGACCTGAAAGACAGAATGGGGTAATTCACTGCTGTGGAAAAGAATAAAGAATGAAAGTCAATGAAGACAGCCTAAGAGACCTCTGGGAAAACATTCAAAGCACCAACATTCACATTATAGGGGTCCCATAAGGAGAAAAGAGGGAGAAAGGACATGAGAAAATATTTGAAGAGATTATAGTCAAAGGATTCCCAACCATGAGAAAGGAAATAGCCACCCAAGTCGAGGAAGCACAGAGAGTCCCAGGCAGGATAAACCCAAGGAGAAACAAGCCGAGACACACAGTAATCAAATTGACAAGAATTAAAGACAAAGAAAAATTATTAAAAGCAACAAGGGAAAAATGACAAATAACATACAAGGAAACTCTGATAAGATTAAGAGATGATTTCTCAGCACAAACTCTACAAGCCAGAAGGGAGCGGCATGACATATTTAAAGTGATGAAAGGGAAGAACCTATAACCAAGATTACTCTAGCCGGCAAGGATCTCATTCAGATTCAATGGAGAAATCAAAAGCTTTACAGACAAGTAAAAGCTAAGAGAACTCAGCACCACCACATCAGCTCTACAACAACTGCTAAAGGAACTTATCTAAGTGGGAAACACAAGAGAAGAAAAGGACCTACAAAAACAAACACAGACAATTAAGAAAATCATAATAGGAACTACAAAAAAAAACCCAAACAATTAAGAAAATTGTAATAGGAACATACATATTGATAATTACCATAAATGTGAATGGATTAAATGCTCCACCAAAAGACACAGGCTGACTGAATGGACAAAAAAACAAGACCCATATATATGCTGTCTACAAGAGACACACTTCAGACCTAGGGACACATACAGACTAAAAGTGAGGGGATGGAAAAAGATATTCCATGCAAATGGAAATCAAAAGAAAGCTGGAGTAGCAATACTCATATCAGATAAAAGGGACTTTAAAATAAAGAATGTTACAAGAGACAAGAAAGGACACTACATAATGATCAAGGGATCAATCCAAGATGAAGATATAACAACTATAAATATATATGCACCCAACATAGGAGCACCTCAATACAAAAGGCAACTGCTAACAACTATAAAAGAGGAAATAGACAGTAACACAATAATAGTGGGGGACTTTAACACCTCACTTATACCAACGAACGGACAGATCATCCAGACAGAAAATCCATAAGGAAACACAAGCTGTAAATGACATAATAGACCAGATAGATTTAATTGATATTTATAGGAAATTCCACCGAAAAATAGCAGACTACACTTTCTTCTCAAGTGTACATGAAACATTCCCCAGGATAGATCACACCTTGTGTCACAAGTCAAGCCTTGGTAAATTTAAGAAAACTGAAATAATATCAAGCATCTTTTCCGGCTATGAGCTTAGAAATAAATTACAGGGGAAATAATGTGAAAAAAGAACCCATGGAGGCTAAACAATATGTCACTAAATAGCCAAGAGATCACTGAAGAAGTCAGAGAGGAAATCAAACATACCTAGAGACAAATGACAAAATGAAAACACGATGATCCAAAACCTATGGGATGCAGCAAAAGCAGTTCTAAGACAGAAGTTTATAGCAATACAATCCTACCTCAAGAAACAAGAAAAATCTCAAATAAACAATCTAACCTTACACCTAAAGGAACTACAGAAAGAAGAACAAACAAAACCCAACATTAGCAGAAGGAAAGAGATCATAAAGATCAGAGCAGAAATAAATGAAATGGAAACAAAGAAAACAATGGCAAAGATCAATAAAACTAAAAGCTGGTTCTTTGAGAAGATAAACAAAATTGAAAAACCTTTAGCCAGACCCATCAAGAAAAAGAGGGAGAGAATTCAAATCATAAAATTAGAAATGAAAAAGGAGAAGTTACAACAGATACCGCAGAAATACAAAGCATCATCAGAGACTATACTACAAGCAATTCTATGCCAATAAAATGGACAACCTGGAAGAAATGGACACATTGTTAGAAGGGTATACCTTCCAAGACTGAACCAGGAAGAAATAGAAAATATGAACAGACCATTCACAAGTTATGAAGTTGAAACTGTGATTAAGAATCTTCCAACAAGCAAAAGTCCAGGACCAGATGGCTTAACAGGTGAATTCTATCAAACATTTAGAGAAGAGCTAAAACCCATCCTTCTCAAACTCTTCCAAAAAAATTGCAGGGGAAGGAACACTCTTAAACTTGGTCTATAAGGCTACCATCACCCTGATACCAAAACCAGACACAGATACTACAAAAAAAAGAAAATTACAGACCAATATCACTGATGAATATAGATGCAAAAATCCTCAACAAAATACTAGCAAACAGAATCCAACAACACATTAAAAGGATCATACATTATAATCAAGTGGGATTTACCCAGGGTCGCAAGGATTCTTCAACATACGCAAATCAATCGATGTGATACACCACATTAACAGATTAAGGAATAAAAACCATATGTTCAAATCTTGGAAATACAATGCAGAAAATACAAGAATTGTTTAACAAGGACGTAGAAGAACTAAAGAGCAAACAAACAATGATGAACAACACAATAAATGAAATTTAAAATTCTCTAGAAGGAGTCAATAGCAGAATAACTGAGGCAGAATAACGGATAAGTGACCCGGAAGATAAAATAGTGGAAATAACTACCACAGAGCAGAATAAAGAAAAAAGAATGAAAAGAATTGAGGACAGTCTCAAACACCTCTGCAACAACATTAAATGCACCAACATTCGAATTATAGAGGTCCCAAAGAGGAAGAGTAAAAGAAAGAGAATGAGAAAATATTGAAGAGATTATAGTTGAAAAATTCCCTAATATGGAAAAGGAAATAGTCAATCAAGTGCAGGAAGTGCAGAGAGTCCCACACAGGATAAATCCAAGGAGAAACACGCTGAGAAACATATTAATCAAACTAACAAGAATTAAATACAAAGAAAAAATATTAAAAGCAGCAAGGGAAAGACAACAAATAACATTCAAAGGAATCCCCATAAGGTTAACAGCTAATCTTTCAGCAGAAACTCTGCAAGCCGAAGGGAGTGGCAGGACATATTTAAAGTGATGAAAGGGAAAAATATACAACCAAGAATACTCTACCCAACAAGGATGTCATTCAGATTCGATGGAGAAATTTAAACATTTAGAGACAAGCAAAAGCTAAGAGAGCTCAGCACCACCAAACCAGCTTTGAAACAAATGCTAAAGAAACTTCTCTAGGTGGGAAACACAAGACAAGGAAAAGACTTACAATAACAAACCCAAAACAATTCAGAAACTGGTAATAGGAACACACATACCGATAACTACCTTAAATGTAAATGGATTAAATGCTCCCACCAAAAGACACAGGCTCCCTGAATGGATACAAAAACAAGACCCATATATATGCTGTCTACAAGAGACCCACTTCAGACCTAGGGACACATACAGACTGAAAGTAAGGGGACAGAAAAAGATATTTCATGCAAATGGAAATCAAAAGAAGGCTGGAGGAGCAATTCTCATATCAGACAAAATAGACTTTAAAATAAAGACTATTACAACAGACAAAGAAGGACACTATGTAATGATCAAGGGATCAATCCAAGAAGAAGATATAACAATTGTAAATATTTATGCATCCAACATAGGAGCACCTCAATACATTAGGCAAATGCTAACAGCCATAAATGGGGAAATCGACACTAACACAATCATAGTAGGGGACTTTACCACCCCACTTTCACCAATGGACAGATCATCCAAAATGAAAATAAATAAGGAAACACAAGCTTTAAATGATACACTAAACTAGATGGACTTAATTGATATTTATAGGACATTTCATCCAAAAACAACAGAATACACTTTTTTCTCAAGTGCTCATAGAACATTCTCCATGATAGATCATATCTCGGGTCACAAATCAAGCCTTGGTAAATTTAAGAACACTGAAATCATATCAGGTAATTTTTCGGACCACAATGATCTGAGACTACATATCAATTACAGGAAAAAATCTGTAAAAATTACAAAAACATGCAGGTTAAACAATACACTACGAAATAAGAGATCACTGAAGAAATCAAAGAGGAAATCAAAAAATCCCTGGAAAAAAACAAGAATGAAAACACGACGACCCAAAACCTATGGAATGCAGCAGAAGCAGTTCTAAGAGGGAAGTTTATAGCAATATAATCCTACCTCAAGAAACAAGAAAAATCTCACATAAACAACCTAACCTTACACCTAAAACAATTAGAGAATGAAGAACAAAAAAAACCCAAAGTTAGCAAAAGGAAATAAATCCTAAAGATCAGATCAGAAATAAAAAGAAATGAAAGAAACAATAGCAAAGATCAATAAAATTAAAAGCTGGTTCTTTGAGAAGATAAACAAAATTGATAAACCATTAGCCAGACTCATCAAGAAAACAAGGGAGAAGACTCAAATCAATAGAATTAGAAATGAAAAAGGAGAAGTAACAACTGAAACTGCAGAAATACAAAGGATCATGAGAGATTACTATGAACATTATGCCAATAAAATGGACAACCTGGAAGAAATAGACAAATTCTTAGAAAACTACAAGCTTCCAAGACTGAACCATGAAGAAACAGAAAATCTGAACAGACCAATCACAAGCACTGAAATTGAGACTGTGATTAAAAATCTTCCAACAAACAAAAGCCCAGGACCAGATGGCTTCACAGGCAAATTCTACCAAACATTTAGAGAAGAACTAATACCTATCCTTCTCAAACTCTTCCAAAATATAGCAGAGGGAGGAACACTCCCAAACTCATTCTATAAGGCCACCATCACCCTGATACCAAAACCAGACAAAGATATCACTAAGAAAGAAAACTACAGGCCAATGTCACTGATGCACACAGATGCAAAAATCCTCAACAAAATACTAGCAAACAGAATCCAACAGCACATTAAAAGGATCATACACCATGATCAAGTGGGGTTTATCCCAGGAATGCAAGGATTCTTCAATATACGCAAATCAATCAATGTGATACACCATATTAACAAACTGAAAGAGAAAAACCATATGATCATCTCAATAAATGCAGAAAAAGCTTTTGACAAAATTCAACACCCATTTATGATAAAAACCCTCCAGAAAGTAGGCAAACAGGGAACTTACCTCAACATAATAAAGGCCACATGTGACATACCCACAGCCAACATCTTCTCAATGGTGAGAAACTGAAACCATTTCCTCTAAGATCAGGAAAAAGACAAGGTTGCCCACCCTCACCACTATTATTCAACATAGTTTTGGAAGTTTTAGCCACAGCAGTCATAGAAGAAAAAGCAATAAAAGGGATCCAAATCGGAAAAGAAGAAGTAAAACTGTCACTGTTTGCAGATGACATTATACTATACATAGAGAATCCTAAAGATGCTACCAGAAAACTACTAATCAATGAATCTGGTAAAGTAGTAGCATACAAATTAATGCACAGAAATCTCTTGTATTCCTATACACTAATGATGAAAAATCTGAATGAAAAACGCACTCCCACTTACCACTGCAACAAAAAGAATAAAATACCTAGGAATAAACCTACCTAAGGAGACAAAAGACCTGTATGCAGAAAACTGTAAGACACTGATGAAAGAAACTAAAGATGATAAAAAACAGATGGAGAGACAGACCATGTTCTTGGATTGGAAGAATCAACATTGTGAAAATGACTATAGTACCCAAAGCAGTCTACAGACTCAATGCAATTGCTATCAAACTACCAATGGAATTTTTCACAGAACTAGAACAAAAAATTTCACAACTTGTATGGAAACACAAAAGACCCTGAATAGCCAAAGCAATCTTGGGAAAGAAAAACAGAGCTGGAGGAATCAAGCTCCCAGACTTCAGACTATACTACAAAGCCACGGCAATCAAGACAGTATGGCACTGGCACAAAAACAGATATATTGTGTAATGCAACAGGATAGAAAGCACAGAGATAAACCCATGCACATATGGTCACCTTACCTTTGATAAAAGAGGCAAGAATATAAAATGGAGAAAAGACAGCCTCTTCAATAAGTGATGCTGGGAAAACTGGACAGCTACATGTAAAAGAATGAAATTAGAACACTCCCTAGCACCATACACAAAAATAAGCTCAAAATGGATTAAAGACCTGAATGTAAGACCAGACACTATAAAACTGTTAGAGGAAAATATAGGAAGAACACTCTATGACATAAATCACAGCAAGATCTTTTTGACCCACCTCCTAGAGCAATGGAAATAAAAACAAAGACAATCAAATGGGACCTAATGAAACTTAAAAGCTTTTACACAGCAAAGGAAACTATAAACAAGACGAAAAGACAACACTCAGAATGGGAGAAAATATTTGCAAATGAATCAACGGACAAAGGATTAATCTCCAAAATATATAAACAGCTCACGCAGCTCAGTATTAAAAAAACAAACAACCCAATCCAAAAATGGGCAGAAGACCTAAATAGACATTTCTCCAAAGAAGACATACAGATGGTCAAGAGGCACATGAAAAGATGCTCAACATCACTAATTATTTGAGAAATGCAAATCAAAACTACAATGAGGTATCACCACACACCAGTTAGAATGGGCATCATCAGAAAATCTACAAACAACAAATGTGGGAGAGGGTGTGGAGTAAAGGGAACCCTCTTGCACTGCTGGTGGGAATGCTAATTGATACAGCCACTATGGAGAAGAGTATGGAGGTTCCTTAAAAAACTAAAAATAGAATTACCATATGACCCAGCAATCCCATTACTGGGCACATACCCAGAGAAAACCATAATTCAAAAAACCACATGCACCCCAATGCTCACTGAAGCACTATTTACAATAACCAGGTCATGGAAGCAACGTAAATGCCCATCGACAGACGAATGGATAAGGAAGATGTGATACATATATACAATGGAATATTACTCAGCCATAAAAAGGAATAAAATTGAGTCATTTGTAGAGTCGTGGATGGATCTAGAGACTGTCATACAGAGTGAAGTGAGTAAGAAAGAGAAAAACAAACATCATATATTAACGCATATATGTGGAATCTAGAAAAATGATACAGATGAACCGATATGCAAGGCAGAAATAGAGATACAGATGTAGAGAACAAACATACAGACACCAAGGGGGGAAAGCGGTGGGGGAGGTGTTGGTAGTGGTGGGATGAATTGGGAGATTTGGATTGACATATATACACGATTATGTATAAAATAGATAACTAGGGGCTTCCCTGGTGGCGCAGTGGTTGAGAATCTGCCTGCCAATGCAGGGGACACGAGTTCGACCCCTGGTCTGGGAAAATCCCACATGCTGCGGAGCAACTAGGCCCGTGAGCCACAACTACTGAGCCTGTGCATCTGGAGCTTGTGCTCCGCAACAAGAGAGGCCGCGACAGTGAAAGGCCCGTGCACCACGATGAAGAGTGGACCCCGCTCACCGCAACTAGAGAGAGCCCATGCACAGAAACGAGGACCCAACACAGCCAAAAATAAAATAAATTAATTTAAAAAATAAAATAAAATAAAACAGATAATAAAAACCTGCTGTATTTTTCTTAAAAAAACAAGTATAAAGTTATCACTCAAAACTGAAATATGTTTTTGCACATATTCTTGGCTTCAAGGTTTCAGGCCAAATGAGGTCAAAATCAGCAACTCCCGTGCCTATTTTTTAAAGTCTTTCATTCTCCTCTGCTTCTGAGTTGAAAAAAATGAATCCCACCCTTTGTAGTTTCCCAGCCTGCTTTCCATCTTGGCTCTTCTTCCTCCTTGTTGAGAAATAGGAAGAAAGAGAAGAGAGACTGGGAGACAGGAATAAAGGTGAGGGATGATCAAGTGGAAAATATCAGGGACAAATTTGGTCTAGCATGTGGGTCCTTACCTCTAATTCCTGCCTTTTTTTAAATTAAAGATTCATCATCCAAGATAATCAAGATGAGGCAGGGAGATATTTGGGAGGGAAATCTATACATGGAAATGATCCCACCTTTTTATCTACAGAACTTTGAAATGATCCCATCAAAAGTAGAAATAATCCTTACATGGAGAGATAAATTGTGTATGAAGATTATTAACAGGGAAATTACTTGTGTTAGAAAATGCATATACAGAAAGTAAGAATATATGGTCACCTCTGTACCCTTGCTTCGATGATGGGCAGAGAAGGCATTAGCCAAGGAAGTTCTGACCCTGACGCCTGAGTGAGCTTTCTCAGGAGCTTTCTGTGTGATACTAAAAGTATCATTGCTTTCTGTGTGATACTAAAATTATCTGTCAAGATGGAAAGCCCAGGGGACAGAGAACGTGGCCCCCACAGGGAAAGTAAATAACAGCTAGTATTTTTCAAGTACTTATTACAATACTCCCCGCCCATATCCATGGTTTTGCTTTCTGCAATTTCAGTTACCCAAGGTCAACCACAGTACAAAAAATATTAAATGTAAAATGCCGGAAATAAACAATTCGTAAGTTTTCAATTGCACACTATTCTGCGCAACATGGTGAAATCTCACACTGGCCTGCTCCATCCTGCCCAGGATCCCCAACCATCAACAGTGTCATGGCTGCATGATCCAGGATCACCCAAAGCAGATGATCTTCCTTCTGACATATCATCAGAAGGTCAATAGTAGCCTAACACTATGTCACAATGCCTACGTCATTCATCTCACTTCACCTCATCACGTAGGCATTTTATCATTTCACATCATTACAAGGAGAAGAGTACAATACGATAAAATATTTTGGCAGAGACCACACTCACATAACTTTTATTACGGTATATTATTATAATTTTTCTATTTTATTATTCGTTATTGTTGTTAATCTCTTACTGTGCCTAATTTATAAATTAAACTTTATCATAGGTTTGTATGTATAGGAAAAAACATAGTATATAAAAGGTTTGGTACTATCTGTGGTTTCAAGGATCCACTGGGGGGTCTTGGAACGTATCCCCTGTGGATAAGGGGAGACTACTGCATGTTCTAAAGTGATTTTACAGGGTTACTTCATTCAATTCTCAACAAAAAACCCATGAGGTATTATTATCAACCCAACTTTACAGACAAGGAAACTAAGGACCAGAGGGGTTAAGCCCCATGCCCAAGACCACATAGCCAACAAGAAGAGAAGCTGGTATTGAAGCCCAGACATTGTAGCCCTAGAACCCATGTCCTATACTACTACTTTCCTGCTGAAAATTACTCTTTGATCACCTTGATAATGTTTAAAGTATAAAATGCCCCGATGTTTGAATAGCTATCACCAAAAAGAACACAAACAACAAAAGTTGGCGAAGATGTGGAGAAAAGGGAAACTTCGTGCACTGTTAGTGGGAATGTAAATTGGTGCAGCCACTGTGGAAAATAGTATGGAGGTTTCTCAAAACACTAAAAATAGAAGTACCATATGACCCAGCAATTCCACTCCTGGGTATATATCTGAAAAAAACAAAAACACTAATTCAAAACAATAGATACACCCCAATCTTCATAGCAGCATTATTTACAGTTGCCAAGATATGGAAGCAACCTAAGAGTGCATCACCAGATGAATGGATAAAGAAGATGGGGTATATATATACAATGGAATACTACTCAGCCATAAAAAAGAATGAAATTTTGCTATTTGCAGCAACATGGATAGACTTAAGAGAGCATTATGCTAAGTGAAATATATCAGACAGAGAAAGACAAATACTGTATTATATCAATTCATGTTTATAGAGCCATTTCCCCTAAAGCATGCCCATAGTAAGAGCAAGTGTTAGGCTGGGAAGGATTTCACCCTCAACAGCATACTGGACCCAGAATTTTCTTCCAACCCTTTGCTTTTTTAAACAAACAAAAAAATAGGTTCAAACAAAATTACACCACTATGATGAAAGACACTGTGATTTAGCATTCATATCCTCCTTCAGGAATGAAGGATTTCTTATCCCTTGTTATCTCCATGGGAATTGCCTGTCTGAAAAGAGCCGCCTCACACAAGCTGATGCACTCTTTCAGCACAGTCTTGTTGGATGACTGGTTGTTGTGAGATATAAAGTCTAACTCAACTCAAAAGGGTTATCCCAGCTTCAAAACTTCCCTTATTGTATCCGCTCTACTGAGGCTTCATTGCAACCTAGCTTCTGCCTCTGATTGATCCTGCTTCTTTCTCTTCCTTCCCTCCCCTCCCCTTCCCTTCTCCAAGCGTTGACCCCAAGAGCACTCTCTAAAAACCTCTCACACGCTAATCTCCATCACAGAGTTGGCTTTCCAGGAAACCCAACCCACTATACCTGTTATGCCAACAATTATCATTAGCCCAAATTTCCTAGGTAAAAAAGTTTCAATTCAGTAAGTAACCCATGGTTACCCTGGCCACATCAGCCTGGAGGCAAATACAGATGACATCAATGACCTTTCACAATGCAAAATACCTGGAATTCTCGCCTTACCCTATTTCTTGGGTTCTCGTAAAGGCTCTTTGGAAAGAGCCACATGTATCTATGAATTACTATCTTCCTCTTGACGCCTTGATGTCCCACATGGCTGCTGGTGTGAATACTGTGGTCCTCAGGAAGCTTCTCTAAGAAAATACTCCCAGATTAGGATGCAGCTCCACTTGTTCCACATTTCCAATCATCATGTCAAAGTTAAATCACCCTCAGTTAAGGATATGCCTTATGTTCTCTATTTTCTCATATTTTCCCACATTTCTCTATTTAACTATGTAAGTTATATCTAAATAAGAGAGAGGAATTTTTTCAATTGTAATTACTTAATTCATTATACAACCTTCCACCACCTACATCAGAAAACAAATTCACCAGAGACTGAATGAAAAGATACATTGACATAGGCTTAATATAGGAAAAAAAAAAGTTCTTGAATTTGTTTTTATGCATAAAATCTTTGAGCAAATTTTAGGTATAATTTTTCATTTCCACCACTCAGGTTAGTTAGTTAGGTAGGTAGTTAGTTAGCTAGTTAGCTTTCCTTTTGTTATTAATTTCCAGTTTTATCACATCACAGTCAAAGAATATAGTCTTAGGAAGTTGAGCCTTTGGAATTTATTTAACTTCCTTTTTTATTTAAATCACACAGGCCTGAAAAGAATATATTATATATGATTGTCATGTATCTTTTCTTATTTATTTTATCTGTTTGCTCTATCAGTTTCCAAGAGGATTGTTTTAAGTTCTAACCGTATCTGTTGATTTGTCTTTTTCTTCTCTTAGGTCAACAGCTGACATTGTTGTCTTTTATATTTTGAGATCTTATTGTTAGTATCATATATATTCATGATTGTTATATCTTTTTTACTAATATATCAATACAATGCCCCTTACTGTCACTTAGGTTTTTCACCTTAAATTCCATTTTCTCTTATATGCCAAGTTCTACCTCTGATTTCTTTGCTTCATATATGCCTGGTGTATCTTTTTCCATTCCTTTATTTTATTTTTTTCTGTATAATTTTGTACTTAAGACTTTTAAGTCTTATACATATCACACATCTAAATCTTTGGCTTTTTAAAAATATGACTTTCTGACTTTTGATTGGTCACATTAACTCACTTATATATATTGTGGTTATTTTACACTGACACTCACTTTGCTGTCTTATTTGGTACTATTTACCATGCTTTTTACTCGTTTTTTCTTATCCCTTGGTCTCCTTTAAATAGTTTACATTTTATATTACTGGTTTAAATGTCATAATCCCATAGTTATTGTTGTGGTAATTGCCCTAAATCATTAAGATCCATACTTATACTCAGTTTTCCTAACAATGTCTATATTTATATCCTCTCCATGAGCAAAAACTTAAGTGTCTTCTCATCTTCTGATCTCTCCCTACACCATTCCCCAAATTTCTAATGAGTTTAATGTTCAAACATGACTTGTAAAATTTGTTTTCTTACTTAAAAGTCACTATTCACACACATTTTGAGTTTTAATTTCCACGAATACAGACTTAAAGGAAATCAGGCATATCTAGTCATCTACCTAATCATTTCTCTCCTGCCTGGAAATATGTCCCTGATAAATATGCATTATATATAGTCAAATCAAGTTTTTAGTTTTTCTAAATCCTGCTTTATCCCAGCCACATCTCCAGCCCTGTGGTTTCCTGGGGAGATGTATACAAAGGGAAATAAAGTAATGATTTCTAACACTGTGTGACTTCCCTTTTCATAAGTTATTCAGACCTACTTAGGCCAGACCCAAAGTAGTTTCTCTGCCCTTCTTGGACTGTTGCCTATGCCCAGCCTATGTCCTGAATCTTATCACAGAGGAGAAAGGAAAGGGCCAGATAAGGGACACTTGCCAGCCCAAGTCATAGATGCCAGAGAAAGGCAGACAGCAGTAGGAGTCTGCCTAGTGCCAAGCAGGCATGGGCTGGGAGACAGCTGTCCCAGGCTCTGAGGCCCAGAATGAAGAGGGTCAGCTCCAAGAAGCTGGAGAAACAGAAAAAATGAGGCTAAGCCCACCCCAGTATGTCCCAGGCATATACTCAACAGCACCCTGAACCTAACTTCCTATCCCAAAGGCTGAAATACTTAAAGGTGCGAAGTTGAGATTAACTGTGATGCCTGTGATGTGCAGCTCAAAAACTGTGCATTGAACACCAGCTATCAATGGAAAAACACAGGTGAACGAGACAATGTCTCTGTCCCCATAGTGCTCACAGACAATTAGAAAAGACAAATGTGTACAAGACTGTGAGATGTCCATCATAATGAAAATTTCTCAAAACTCGGCAATTCCCAAGAACAGTCACTGGCACTCGTCATCCTAGGGGTACAAGAACAATTAGGAAGTTGAGAGAGAAAAATACTTTCTCTTCTGGACCAATCCCCTAGCATAGAAATAACTAGAATGGCTTCCCTTCCCCAAAATGGTCTCTTTCACTTATTACTAATGCTCAAAATTTCTTTCAGAGGAGACAAAGCCTGTCTTTCTACAATTAGAAAAAAGAGGCTTAAAATAGAAGTGCTGTGGGATGGTAAGCATAAGAGGAAATTAGGTCAAACCCATGTGTGAATGACTAATGTCAGATCATTGCCAGTTTTGATAGCAGACAGAGGTTAGCAGTTCTAACCTCTAAATGAGGTGCGCACATTTTACTCACTGAAAGAAAACTAGAACACCAAAGAATATGTAGGCATGTGTCAAAATATTGTTCAGAGTTTGCTCTGTTGATATCTATTTATGGAAAAACAAATAGAACCTGAAAAGATATTGCCTGTCACCTCTTTTCAAGTCACCTCAGAAGAGGTGGTGTCTTGAAATCCTAGTCTCTGTCTTCATCTCCTGGCATCTGGCCTTCTGAATTCATATTCTGAATCATGAATACCTCTAGCCTAGCTATTTCCAGACCTCTGCCCAGACCTCTCCATGGTCCAGTCCCTTCCTCAGCAGGCTAACTTGATCATGTTTCTACTGATTCCCAGAATGGTCCTTAAATTTCCTCCAAGGCGTCTCCAAGGTATCTCCAGATCCTTCAAGGACAATAATCATCTCTCATGCCTCCCATGCCTGTGATTATCTGATCATTCCTCCATCATACTAACTTCATCCACAACTGCTCTCTATGGCTCCTCTCATTTATCCCTCTCTCCAAACAATTAGGTCCCCATGTGGGTAGACAGTCAGGTTAGAGGGTTTTCTAGGGGGGAGGGGTGAATCTGATGCCTTTTAGGTGCCTTCAGAGCTCCAGCTTGGTTTAATAATCCCCGGGCACCACTTTGCGTGCGGCAAGGTATAAATATATGCTAATAGGGGCTTCCCTGGTGGCGCAGTGATTGAGAGTCCGCCTGCCGATGCAGGGGACATGGGTTCGTGCCCCGGTCCGGGAAGATCCCACATCCCGCGGAGCGGCTGGGCCCGTGAGCCATGGCCGCTGAGCCTGCGTGTCCAGAGCCTGTGCTCCGCAGCGGGAGAGGCCACAACAGTGAGAGGCCCGCATACCGCAAAAAAAAAAAAAAAATTAAATATATGCTAATAGGAGGTCTGGCTCTTTGTCACAACACATTGCAGGCTGCATTCGTGCAAGATAGAATAAAAAGATTAGATGTAATCTTGAAGTCAGTCAGAAAGCGAGAGGAAACCAAAAAAACGGAGCTCAGACTGTCAACAAGGAGAGGCAGAAAAATGACTTGAATCGAATTGCAGTTTATCTCGTTAAGCGTCAAAGGAAACCAATTTCTTTCAGAAATTGGAAGGCAATTTAAACATTTCTACAGTTTTACTAAAGTTTGAAATTTTCCAGTGAAAGAATAAGGTTTTCTTTATTTCTGCATATCTGACATTTTCCCTGTACTCTCAGGGACTAGAAGGCCCTAGATAAGAGGATAGTTAAGGAAAAGAAAGCACAGTTACCAACAAGTAAGGAAAAGAATCTATTAAAGAAATACTCATTTGATTTCTCTAGCTCTTTCAGGTTCCATGCCAAAAAAAACTATGGAAGCTAGAACTGTGTATGAAAAAGCCAGGCTACAAAATCTGCCCTGGCCCTGAATAAATCATCAGGCTGCATTAATTGACAAACATAGAAGTCACATTCAATCTATGAAGGTCAAATAAAATATACCAATCTCAAGGCCAAGCTACATTCCACTGAAGTTGATGACATCACAAACTAAAGGTACTGTTCATAATGAACTCACATCTTCATGGATAAGCCTCTTTCCCCATTCCCAGAAGCAGGAACATACTGACAGTCACCTATGTTTTTGTTTGTTTGTTTGTTTGTTTTGCGGTACACAGGCCTCTCACTGTTGTGGCCTCTCCCGTTGTGGAGCACAGGCTCTGGACGCGCAGGCTCAGCGGCCATGGCTCACGGGCCCAGCCGCTCCACGGCATGTGGGATCTTCCCAGACCGGGGCACGAACCCGTGTCCCCTGCACTGGCAGGCGGACTCTCAACCACTGCGCCACCAGGGAAGCCCCAGTCACCTATGTTTTGCAAAATGTTAATTGTTACTATTCCTGCCCATGCTGAAGTATATAATTCTCCCCAACCACTGTATTTAATAGAAATCACTAACTAAACCTCCATCTTCAGAGTTAAGACCAAACCTTCCCCAGCACCGTGGTCCATCTGGAAGTGATTTGCTAGTCAACAAAAGCAAACTTTTTTTCCTGTTACCCTGGGCAATGAGTTCTCAGCACCGCCAGGAACACAAGGGCTTAAAGGCGACATCTACTGTTAATGGCCCTTACCTCAGGAAGAGGATCAACCGGAGTGAGGAGAGAGGTGCCCGCATTTTACTCAGTATTGAGTATTGTTTGAATCTTTTTGTTTGTTTGACTCTTTTACAGTGAAAAAGTCAAGCATTTCTTCTATGATTTTTAAACATGCACTCTAAGATGTTCTGAGATGAATATGCCAAGGTCAACACCTCTGAAACACTGCCAGCTCTCGGGTGTGCTTAGTGGGCAGTTCTTGGGTTAATGTTTGCTGGACAAAGCTCAAGTGTAACTTGCTGCCGTTGCGGTTTTGGTCTTCATTCCTTCCTTTTCTCACACTCTCATTCAGTCTATAAACACTTACTGAGTGCTTACCACCTCATGCTCTGAAAAAAAGAGAACGATGTGAAGCTAAAATTATTCCACTTAAAGAAGAAATAAGAAAAAAAAAGAAGAAATCCGAAATGGCATCTAGGGCAGCCAGTTGGTCTTTGTTATTCCAAAAAACAAAATCTCAGACAGATTCGTCAGGGAGAATATTCGGGAACCAAAAAAAGTGTCTTCCCTGGTTTCTAACTCCTACTGACAACTTTTCCCTTTCAATAACTTGTTATGTGCCAGGAGCAAACAATATGAAATCCATTCTTAATGAGCAATAATTATAGCTTTAAGAAGCTGTACAATCAGTGTTCAGTGATTTCATTATTAGATAGCACCATAAATTATGCTAATGCTGATAACAGTTCTGGATGAGAGAGGTCCAGATCCAGGAGACTGCACTGGAATTATTTACATCCTCTATTTCTGAAACAATAGACCTAGCAATTTGAAAATCAGATGATCCGATGTATTCTGGCAGGACACACATGTAACAAGTTGCATCAACCATAAAATTAAATAGGTTTCTTTTTTCGCTTTTAACTTTTTCTCCTCATTCTTCTTCTACCTTGCACGTTACCAATCTCCTCTGAGGAGAGATTTCTAATTACTGTAAACCTTGCTTCTAAAATTACTCAGTGATGGTGGTGGATGATATCATGTGACAAGGATGGCTTTAACACACTCATGTCTTCATACAAGCTAAGCCTGAAAATGCAATGCCTGAAAAGTCACAATTGCCTACCTGGATGCAGAAAAAGAGCACATGGCTTTGGTAATAGGAAATTATTGCCTCTTTTAATCAAACATCCAAAGTTTAAGGGTTAGCGATGAAAGGAGAAAATCCAGATGGTTATGGAGAGCTGGCTCAGGTCTCCCAACTGCATCCTTCCTATGTTTAACACTTCCCCTTGGAATTTTCTCACTTCTGTTAATAGTAACACAGGCTACCATTTCTTGAGTACTAATTGTATGCCTGGCCCTGTGCAAAGGGCTTCATGTACACTACTTCAATCAATCCTCATAAAAAACCCTATGTAATGATTCTATGGTTCCCACTCGGCAGATGAAGAATAAAAGGCTCAGAAGGCAAAACACACACACACACATATACCCCTCACCTAAAAATACACAGTTAGTAAGAATCCTGGAAAAGCCAGGATTCAAACCCAGGGGAACCTGAGATTGTTGCCCTTGACAGCAAATGTGAGGAATCCAACATAACTCTGACTCCAAATGAGGGGTCTTTCCTGAAGCCTCATAAGGGGCAGCAGAGGAGGAAACTGTACCACACATGCCCAAAAGACTTCCTTAAAGTTCTCATCAGGTGTTTCCAAAGATGTGGAGAAACTAGAGCACTTGGTACTGCCTCAGGTGATGCCAACCATGTAATCACTTTGGAGAACTATATGGCAGTACCAGCTGAAGTTAAACATTTACACACATCCTGTGACCGAGCAGTTGCACTCTCATTGGACCTATCTGTCCCTCCAAAATCCCAGTCATCATGGCAGTTGGTCTCCCAAACATTTCCTCTTACTGTTCCTTCAAACTTCACCCCCACCCCTTGCTCCCTCCTCCTACCTTCTAGATTTATTATTTTCTTTCCCACTGGTAGCTTCATGTCCTTTCTTATATAAATCAATTTGGCTCCCTCTGGCACCTACATTTCTCCTCTCTACTCATTACCGTAATCAACAGAATGAAAATCCCAGCAGCCAAAAAGATCAAACAAACACTTCTCTTTAGAAGAACATTAGTGTACTCTTACAGACAGATCTTAATTATTTGTATCTATCTCCTCTGAGAGATGATTAAGCTCCCTGAGGGTAGGAGGTATATATCCCCAGGCATTCAGTAAATGTGGAGTTGTAGTAAGTGAACACCCTTATTCAACGCTTAAAGTCATGAAACCAGGGGCATTCACAAACTTCTCATCTACCACTCCAGAGCCAGCAATGGATTAAGGTAATAACCAAGGATACTTGGAGTTGGGATCATAAAACTATGTTTCAGAGGCATTTGCCTGAAAGTTATAAGAAAAATATAAGATGGCTGACTTTCATGATCTCAGGTCATCTTTATTACTTTTAGTCTTTTTATCTCTTCCTATCTTAGTGAACAAACATAACCAGGCAATTCCAAGATCAGGAAGGAAAAGAATAACAATAATTCCCTTGGAGTTTTTGGAGGAGAAGACAAAAGGCAAGAAGTTTAGACTATTAAAAAGTCTATCTTTTGAAATGTAAGAAACAGGCCTGGAAACCATAGTGATGTCATTTCTTGAATTTTGACTAGAGCAGAACCTTGAAGGGTGATTACTTTCATTTTATTATATAGGTGGAAGAGGCACTGACCTACTTGCTCAGGAAGCTACTCAATAGTAGGCATCACATAAGAATAAACCTATCTTTCAAACTTGGTGTACGCCAGCTACCAATCACTGACAGAATCTCAAAATTCAAACTCAGGAGTGCAAGGGAAAAAATAAAGACAAAAGGATGAGTTCAACCTAATACTTAAAGGAAGAATGATTTGGAGGAGGACCTTCAAGATGGCAGAGGAGTGAGACATGGAGATCATCTTCTTCCCAACAAATACATCAAAAATACATCTATATGTGGAACAATTCCTACAGAACACCTACTGAATGCTGGCAGAAGACCTTAGACCTCCCAAAAGGCAAGAAACTCCCCCACGTACCTGGGTAGGGCAAAAGAAAAAAGGAAAAATAGAGACAAAAGAATAGGGACGGGACCTGCACCTCTGGGAGGGAGCTGTGAAGGAGGAAAGGTTTCCACACACTAGAAGGCCCTTCGCGGGCGGAGACTGCGGGTAGCGGAGGGGGGAAGCTTCGGAGCCACGGAGGAAACCGCAGCAACAGGGATGCGGAGGGCAAAGCGGAGAGATTCCCGCACGGAGGATCGGTGCCAACCAGCACTCATCAGCCCTAGAGGCTTGTCTGCTCACCCGCCGGGGCGGGCGGGGGCTGGGAGCTGAGGCTCAGGCTTCGGAGGTCTGATCGCAGGGAGAGGACTGGGGCTGGCTGTGTGAACACAGACTGAAGGTGGGCTAGTGAGCCACAGTTAGCCAGGAGGGAGACCAGGAAAAAGTCTGGAACCGCCTAAGAGGCAAGAGACTATTTTTTCAGGGTGCGCGAGGAGAGGAGATTCAGAGCACCGCCTAAACAAGCTCCAGAGACAGGCGCGAGCCGCGGCTATCAGCGCGGACCCCAGAGACGGCCATGGGACGCTAAGGCTGCTGCTGCCACCACCAAGAAGCCTGTGTGCGAGCACAGGTCACTCTCCACACCTCCCCTCCCCGGAGCCTGTGCAGTCCACCACTGCCAGAGTCCCGGGATCCAGGGAAAAATTCCCCGGGAGAACACACGGCTCGCCTCAGGCTGTTGCAATGTCACGCCAGCCTCTGCCGCCAAAGGCTCGCCCTGCATTCCGTACCCCTCCCTCCCCCCAACCCCGCCTGAGTGAGCCAGAGCCCCCGAATCAGCTGTTCCTTTAACCCCGTCCTGTCTGGGAAAAGAAGAGATGGCCTCAGACGACCTACACGCAGAGGCGGGGCCTAATCAAAAACTGAACCCCAGGAGCTGTGCAAACAAAGAAGAGAAAGGGAAATTTCTCCCAGCAGCCTCAGGAGCAGCGGATTAAACCTCTACAATCAACTTGATGTACCCTGCATCTGTGGAATACGTGAATAGACAATGAATTATCCCAAAATTGAGGCAGTGGACTTTGGGAGCAACTGTAGACTTGGGGTCTGCTGTATGCAACTGACTAGTTTCTGATATTTATGTTTATCTTAGTATAGTTTTTAGCGCTTGCTATCATTGGTGGAATGTTTATTGCTTTGGTTGCTCTCTCCTTTTTTTCTTTATTACTTGTTTTATTTTTTATTGTAATAATATTTTTTATTTTAATAACTTTATTTTTTTTTCCTTTCCTTCTTTTTTTTCTCCCTTTTCTTCTGAGATGTGTGGCTGACAGGGTCTTGGTGTTCTGGCCAGGTGTCAGGCCTGAGCCTCTGAAGTAGGAGAGCCGAGTTCAGGACATTGGTCCACCAGAGACCTCCCAGCCCAACGTAATATCCATCAGTGGGGGCCCTTCCAGAGACCTCCGTCTCAACACTAAGAACCAGCTCCACTCAACAATCAGCAGGCTACAGTGCTGGACACCCCATGCCAAACAACTAGCAACACAGAAACACAACCCCACCCATTAGCAGAGAGGCCACCTAAAATCATAATAAGCTCACAGACACCCCTAAACATGCCACCGGACGTGGTCCTGCCTACCAGAAAGACAAGATCCAGCCTCATCCACCAGAACACAGGCACCAGTCCCCTCCACCAGGGGGCCTACACAACCCACTGAACCAACCTTACCCACTGCGGGCACACACCAAAAACAACGGAAACATGAACCTACAGTCTGTGAAAAGGAGATCCCAAACATAGTAAGTGAAGCAAAATGAGAAGACAGAGAAATACGCAGCACATGATGGAGCAAGGTAAAAACCCACCAGACCAAACAAATGAAGAGGAAATAGGCAGTCTACCTGAAAAAGAATTCAGAGTAATGATAGTAAAGATGATCCAAAATCTTGGAAATAGATTGGAGAAAATACAAGAAGTGTTTAACAAGGACCTAGAAGAACTAAAGAGCCAACAAACAATGATGAACAACACAATAAACGAAATTTAAAATTCTCTAGAAGGAATCAGTAGCAGAATAACTGAGGGATAAGAACAGATAAGTGACCTGGAAGATAAAATAGTGAAAATAACTATCACAGAGCAGAATAAAGAAAAATGAAAAGAATTGAGGACAGTCTCAGAGACCTCTGCGACAACATTAAAGGCACCAACATTCGAATTATAGGGGTCCCAGAAGAAGAAGAGAAAAAGAAAGGGACTGAGAAAATATTTGAAGGGATTATAGTTGAAAACTTCCTTAATATAGGAAAGGAAATAGTCAATCAAGTCCAGGGAGTGCAGAGAGTCCCACACAGGACAAATCCAAGGAGAAACATGCCAACACACATATTAATAAAACTATCAAAAATGAAATACAAAGAAAAAATATTAAAAGCAGCAAGGGAAAAGAAACAGATAACATACAAGGGCATCACCATAAGGTTAACAGCTGATCTTTCAGCAGAAACTCTACAAGCCAGAGGGAGTGGCATGACATATTTAAAATGAGGAAAGGGAAAAACCTACAACCAATATTACTCTACCCAGCAAGGATCTCATTCAGATTCGATGGAGAAATTAAAACCTTAACAGACAAGCAAAAGCTAAGAAAATTCAGCACCACCAAACCAGCTTTACAACAAATGCTAAAGGAACTTCTGAAGGCAGGAAAGACAAGAGAAGGAAAAGACCTACAAAAACAAACCCAAAACAATTAAGAAAATGGAAATAGGAATACACATATCAGTAATTACATATCGATAATGTAAATGGATTAAATGCTCCAACCAAAAGACACAGACTGGCTGAATGGGTACAAAAACAAGACCCATATATATGCTGTCTACAAGAGACCCACTTCAGACCTAGGGACACATACAGACTGAAAGTGAGGGGATGGAAAAAGATATTCCATGCAAATGGAAATCAAAAGAAACTGGAGTAGCAATTCTCATATCAAACAAAATAGACATTAAAATAAAGACTATTACAACAGACAAAGAAGGACACTATGTAATGATCAAGGGATCAATCCAAGAAGACGACTGTAAATTGTAAATATTTATGCACCCAACATAGGAGCACCTCAATAATAAGGCAAATGCTAACAGCCATAAAAGGGGAAATCGACAGTAACACAATCATAGTAGGGGACTTTAACACCCCAATGGACAGATCATCCAAAATGAAAATAAATAAGGAAACACAAGCTTTAAATGATACATTAAACAAGATGGACTTAATCGATATTTATGGGACATTCCATCCAAAAACAACAGAATACACTTTCTTCTCAAGGGCTCATGGAACATTCTCCATGATAGATCATATCTCGGGTCACAAATCAAGCCTTGGTAAACTTAAGAAAATTGAAATCATATCAGATATCTTTTACGACCACAATGCTATGAGACTACATATCAATTACAGGAAAAAATCTGTAAAAATTACAAACATATGGAGGCTACACAATACACTACTAAATAATCAAGAGATCACTGAGGAAATCAAAAAATACCTAGAAACAAATGACAATGAAAACACAACGACCCAAAACCTATGGGATGCAGCAAAAGCAATTCTAAGAGGGAAGTTTATAGCAATGCAATTCTACCTCAAGAAACAAGAAAAATCTCAAATAAACAACCTAACCTTACACCTAAAGCAATTAGAGAAAGAAGAACAAAAAAAAAAAAAAAAAAACTGAAGTTAGCAGAAGGAAAGAAATCATAAAGACCAGATCAGAAATAAATGAAAAAGAAATGAAGGAAAAGATGGCAAAGATCAATAAAACTGGTTATTTGAGAAGATAAACAAAAATGATAAACCATTAGCCAGACTCATCAAGAAAACAAAGGAGAAGATTCAAATCAACAGAATTAGAAATGAACAAGGGAGGTAAAAACTGACACTGCAGAAATACAAAGGATCATGAGAGATTACTACAAGCAACGATATGCCAATAAAATGGACAAACTGGAAGATATGGACAAATTCTTAGAAAAGCACAACCGTCTAAGACTGAATCAGGAAGAAATAGAAAATATAAACAGACCAATCACAAGCACTGAAATTGAAACTGTGATTAAAAATCTTCCAACAAACCAAAGTCCAGGACCAGATGGCTTCACAGGCGAATTCTGTCAAACATTTAGAGAAGAGCTAATACCTATCCTTCTCAAACTCTTCCAAAATATTGCAGAGGGAGGAACACTCCCAAACTCATTCTATGAGGCCACCATCACCCTGATACCAAAACCAGACAAAGATGTCACAAAGAAAGAAAACTACAGGCCAATATCACTGATGAACATGGATGCAAAAACCCTTAACAAAATACTAGCAAACAGAATCCAACACACATTAAAAGGATCATACACCATGATCAAGTGGGTTTTATCACAGGAATGCAAGGATTCTTCAATATACACAAATCAATCAATGTGATACACCATATTAATAAACTGAAGGAGAAAAACCATATGATAATCTCAAAAGATGCAGAAAAAGCTTTTGACAAAATGCAACACCTATTTATGATAAAGACCCTGCAGAAAGTAGGCATACAGGGAACTTATCTCAAAATAATAAAGGCCATATATGACAAGCCTACAGCCAACATTGTTCTCACTGGTGAAAAACTGAAACCATTTCCACTAAGATGAGGAAAAAGACAAGGTTGCCCACTCTCACCATTATTATTCAACATAGTTTTGGAAGTTTTAGCCACAACAATCAGAGAAGAAAAAGAAATTAAAGGAATCCAAATCGGAAAAGAGGAAGTAAAACTGTCACTGTTTGCAGATGACACGACATTATACATAGAGAATCCTAAAGATGCTACCAGAAAACTACTAGAGCTAATCAATGAGTTTCGTAAAGTAGCAGGATACAAAATTAATGCACAGAAATCTCTTGCCTTCCTATACACTAATGATGAAAAATCTGAAGAGAAATTAAGGAAACACTCCCATTTACCATTACAACAAAAAGAATAAAATACCTAGGAATAAACATACCTAAGAAGACAAACAACCTGTATGCAGAAAACTATAAGATACCAATGAAAGAAATTAAAGATGATATAAAAAGATGGAGAGATAGACCATGTTCTTGGATTAGAAGAATCAACATTCTGAAAATGACTATACTACCCAAAGCAGTCTACAGATTCAGTGCAATCGCTATCAAACAACCAGTGGCATTTTTCAAAGAACTAGAACAAAAAATTTCACAACTTGTATGGAAACACAAAAGACGCTGTATAGCCAAAGCAATCTTGAGAAAGAAAAACGGAGCTGGAGGAATCAGGCTCCCAGACTTCAGACTATACTACAAAGCCACAGTAATCAAGACAGTATGGTACTGGTACAAAAACAGAAATATTAATCAATGCAACAGGATAGAAAGCCCAGAGATAAACCCACGTACATATGGTCACCTTACCTTTGATAAAGGAGGCAAGAATATACAATGGGGAAAAGGCAGCCTCTTCAATAAGTGGTGCTGGGAAAACTGGACAGCCTCATGTAAAAGAATGAAATCAGAACACTCCCTAACACCATACACAAAAATAAACTCAAAATGGATTAAAGACTTAAATGTAAGGCCAGACACTATAAAACTCTTAGAGGAAAACATAGGCAGAGCACTCTATGACATAAATCACAGCAAGATCCTTTTTGACCCACCTCCTAGAGAAATGGAAATAAAAACAAAAATAAACAAATGGGACCTAATGAAACTTCAAAGCTTTTGCACAGCAAAGAAAACCATAAACAAGACCAAAAGACAACCCTCAGAATGGGAGAAAATATTTACAAATGAAGCAACTGACAAAGGATTAATCTCCAAAATATACAAGCAGCTCATGTAGCTCAACATCAAAAAATAACCCAATCCAAAAATGGGCAGAAGGCTTAAATAGACATTTCTCCAAAGAAGATATACAGATTGCCAACAAACACAGGAAAGGATGCTCAACATCACTAATCATTAGAGAAATGCAAATCAAAACCACAGTGAGGTACCACCTCACACCAGTCAGAATGGCCATCATCAAAAAATCTAGAAACAATAAATGCTGGAGAGGTTGTGGAGAAAAGGGAACCCTCTTGCACAGTTGGTGGGAATGTAAATTGATACAGCCACTATGGAGAACAGTATGGAGGTTCCTTAAAAAACTAAAAATAGAACTACCATATGACCCAACAATCCCACTACTGGGCATATACCCTGAGAAAACCATAATTCAAAAAGAGTCATATATCACAATGTTCACTGCAGCACTATTTACAATAGCCAGAACAGGGAAGCAACCTAAGTGTCCATCGACAGATGAATGGATAAAGAAGATGTGGCACATATATACAATGGAATATTACTCAGCCATAAAAAGAAACAAAATTGAGTTATTTGTAGCGAGGTGAATGGATCCAGAGTCTTTCATACAGAGTGAAGTTAAGTCAGAAAGAGAAAAACAAATACCGTATGCTAACACATATATATGAATCTAAAAAAAAAATGGTTCTGAAGAACCTAGGGGCAGGACAGGAATAAAGATGCAGACATAGAGAATGGACTTGAGGACACGGGGAGGGGGAAGGATAAGGTGGGACGAAGTGAGAGAGTGGCATGGACATATATACACTACCAAATGTAAAATAGCTAGTGAGAAGCAGCCGCATAGCACAGGGAGATCAGCTCAGTGCTTTGTGACCACCTAGATGGGTGGGATAGGGACGGTGGGAGGGAGACGCAAGAGGGATGGGATATGGGGATATATGTTTACATATAGCTGATTCACTTTGTTATAAAGCAGAAACTAACACACCACTGTAAAGCAATTATACTCCAATAAAGATGTTAAAAAAAAAAAAAGAAAGAATGATTTGCTTTTGAGTCCAGTTTAAAAGGCTGTGTGTCAGGCCAGGTTTAGAGGAGAGAAAAGTCTTTAATTCAAATCCCTCACCCAAATATAATGAAATGGACTAAAAATCTGAGGTCATGTGAAAGGTCTCAATGGTTAGGCTGTGAAAAGCCTATTTGAAGTATAAGCCATTTTTCTGAGTATTGATATATTGCAGGTATTTATGGAACATTATATCACACACAACATTTCCATGTTTAGAAAGGAATGTGCCTTTCCATCCCAGTCCCCCAGGACAGTCACCTCAGTTGGATGACTATTGTATAAATACAGAAGTTAGCTACTAAGAAATGCACCTCTACTTCTTAGAAAAGTATTCCTGTGTTTATCTTCTGGTGGAGCTGGGCTTGCTAGACATAAACCATTCCTCACCAGCAACAAGTAGGGGTCTATTTTTGTCATTCATAAAATAAACCAGGGCCAAGCCGAAGGAAATGAATCTTGGAGGCGGCCCCGTCGTAGAAGTGCTGTAGAAGTTACGAATGGCTCTGTGGCCTAGGCCCTAAAGCGTCTTCAGGAAGGCTGGTTGTGAGCTGTTGATATTAAAAATCACCTCATTAATTATGTTTGTAAACAATGCAGCTGTCTGTGCTTTGCAAGATGGCTTCTTCAACATCACAATATTTGTAACAATAATAACCATCATTTCAAGCCTAGCAATAAATAGTCAGTCCAAGAACCTCAAGTGAAATTGCATCTGGGAACTGCCACCTGGTCAAAATACTTCTTCACAAGGTAGGAGGACTGTTGTTTGTTTCCCACTCAGAAGGCACTTATCAGCATCAACTGTTCCACTAGAATTGTTCCCATCTCAGTTTTTGAAAGGAACAGGTGAATAGCTAGTGCAAGAAGAGGAACAAAACCAAGAGAGACGCCAAAAGCCAAAAGAAGTGGAAGAGTGGTCCAGAAAAGGACATCATGTGAGAGAGCTGTCAGAGGGGGTGATGGGGAAGGGGCCCAGTCCTTCCTCTGGTGAAGGACTGGTGAAGTCAGGATTGTAGGTCAGGGTACCAGTTAACCAGCCATGCCTCCTCAGCACTCATTCAGTTACTTATTAGTCTACAAATATTTATTCAATACCTACTATGTGTCAGGTGTGTACCAGGTGCTGGAGAAAACTCACAAGCAAATGTCCACTTTAGATGTCTGTTGGTGATACAACTGAGACATACCTAATTGACTAAGTAATTACACAATGCAAGTGGTCTGGTATTTATTTTCTTTAACGTCATATTTTTGGAGCACATATTTCTAAAGTTAGCCCAGCAGTTGTAAGCCCTTAAAACTGATAAAAACAAGAGGAAAATCTGTTTTCTGTGTCACATAGGTAAGCTGGAATTACTAGACCTCTTTCCACACCAGAGGACAACACCTTCATACCTCATTTATGCCTCTTCCGCATGTAAATTCTGATTCTGAACTTCACCGGAGAGAGAGAAATGTGTATCTAATTCCAAAGCATTACCCATTTTCCCTGTCTCTGTCCCTCTCTTTCCTCTCTCTACTCTGTGTATATATTAATTTTATAGATCTTTTTATTGTCTGAACTACACTGTTTGCGTGAGAAGCAGAACAATAGGCCAAGGAGTTCCATTTCACACATGCCATCCTTATAATTCAAATAGGACAATAAAAAGAGAGAGATCTATAAACTGGTGATAAATCAGTGTCCTAAACCAAATTAACCATCGAAATAGATTATCATAAAAATAACGCCGTGAAAAATATTCTTCACCTTCCTGGTTCAGCCATCTGTAATGGAGAGAGGGAAGGCATGTGTGTGTCTCTGTGTATGTGTACATGGGACACACACATTCAGAGATGCACACATAGACCCCCCGCCACACACACACACACACACACACTTGTGAAGAGACCCAGGGGCCAGGCAGTTTATACATACTTCTTGCCCCCCCAGGAGCAGGAGAGGGCTAAGAAACCCCAGGATTGATCATTAGTATTTCCCAGCTTCTAAAGCTCAGTTTTTATTCAACACGGTAAATGAAAATACCATGTGCTAAGTATTGTGTTAGACCCTGAGGATACAAAATGAGATAAAGGGGACACAAGGCTTGTCCTTATAAAATGTCCAGGCAGGGCAGGATAGATAGACATTAACCAAATAACTACACAAATAAAATTTCTGAAACTAAAAATCCTGATACCTGCCACTGAGAAAAGGCACAGCTGCTCTGAGAGCAGAGACCAGGGGACCCTAACCCAATGTGAGGTCAGGAACAAACAGATGTTCAAGTTGCAGAATAAGTAGGGTCTAGAAAGATATAAATAGTCAACAAACAAGCAACATCCTACATCAGTAGGAGGTGTGAAACACTCTTTCTTTCATAGGAGAAAACCGAGATGGAAAAGATAAGGAAACATGATTGAGGCCCCAGGCGAAGAGAGGAAGGGGTCGCTCCCATCAGAGGGAACCACATCTACAAAGACTCAGAGGACAGAGGAGAGATGGCACAACCCAGAACTGGAAGAAGGTCACAAAATGCAGAGAGCAAGGATGGTACTGGAGGAGGCAGGATGGCGCCGGAGGAGACACAGGAGGTGGGTAGAAGCCAGATGGTATGGCATGGCGGGGGAGGGGAGCGGTGATGGAAGGGGGTCTTGGGTTTTCTTATGCAAAAGCTTACATTGTTTCCATGTGGAGAAGGGGTTGACCTGAGGGAAGCAAGATACTGGGAAAACAGGTATCAGTCTTCCCACGGGCCTCCACATGAGTCTAGGTGGGAGACTGGATCTGAGTCTAATGCTAATTAGCTATTTGACCTTGGATAATTTGCTTCACCCCTTTAAGCCTCAAATTCCCCACCTGTAAAATGGCAATAATAATGGTTTTGGTGGGGATTAAATGAGATCATGCCTGCAGAACACCCGGCCCACTGTAAGCCTTCAATAAATGTTAGCAATTGGTGGTGTTGGAGATGGAAAGAAATAGACAGATTAGAGAGATATAAATAGTCCACCAGGCAGCAATCACCCTACCTAATTCATCACTAGGAGGACAAGTCTTCTCTCCTAGGAGAAAGATCAGGGAGGGATGAATGAAGGAAAAGTGATTGGTACCACTGTGATCAGTTTCTTAAATTTGAAACAACTTTTGTTCCTTATAATAGCACTGCAGGTAATATTTACGCCATGAAAGGTATCTGAGACCATTTACAAAATTAATTACTAAAAAGTGCTCGAGTAATATTTTAAAAAACCTTTGGGACAACAGTAACAAAAAGAGTACAGAAAGGCCAATAACTTGCCCAGGGTCATGGGCTGTTACTGGCTACTGCCAGGAGTGGAACCCAGGTTGCACTCCAAGTTTGTGCTTTTTCCAGGAGGGGGCACAGCCTCCAGAGAAGTCCAAACCCAACCCCCTCCTTCCAGAAGCTTTCAGTCTAGTCAGAAAAACAAATGGCAAGCTACCAGAAACAAGGTACAAGTAAAAGTCCAGCTCTATCATTTACATTGAAAATTATGGTGGACTTCCCTGGTGGCACAGTGGTTGGGAATCCGCCTGCCAATGCAGGGGACACGGGTTCGAGCCCTGGTCCGGGAAGCTCCCACATGCCGCGGAGCAACTAAGCCCGTGCACCACAACTACTGAGCCTGCGCTCAGCAGCCTGAGAGCCAAAACTACTGGGCCCACGTGCCACAACTACTGAAGCCCGTGCGCAACAAGAGAAGCCACCGCAATAAGCCCGCGCACCGCAACGAAGAGTAGCCCCCGCTTGCCACAACTAGAGAAAGCCTGCACGCAGCAACAAAGATCCAATGAAGCCAAAAATAAACAGAAATAAATAAATTAAATAATTTTTAATAAAAAGAAAATTATGGTGACAATCTAAATTGTTTTGATGTTTCAGTAAGCAATGTCTAACTAATAGTGCTATAAAATAGTTCTTGCCTTCGGATCTAATAACAGCACTTGGAGGGCTCTATCAAAAAGCATACAGTTAATATTATACATAAAATAGATAAACAAGGTCTTACCGTATAGCACAGGGAACTATATTCAATATTCTGTAACAAACCATAATGGAAAAGAATACGAAAAAGGATATATATATGTATGTGTATATATATGGAAATATATATATATATATGACTGAACCACTTTGCTGTACACCAGTAAATAACACAACATTGTAAATCAACTATACTTCAATAAAAATAATAATAATAAAGAAAGCAGCATTACTTACCAACTGCCAAAGGCAATTGTTATTTACTTTTAAAACAAGTTGGCTGATACGATATTTACATATCCAAAACTTCTAATGCAGTAAGAAAAAACATTATCCTCTGTATTAACCACAGACTTGAGGACTGAAAGACTTCCTTAATTAAATCAAATAGAAGCTTTAGGTAGAAGCTACTTGTAGGAAGCTTAAGGTAATTGATCCTGAAATTAAGCACTTGCTCAAAATTCAGGCCCTGGATTCTTGGTGTACCCCCTGCGAAAACCTCACTCACAAAAACCAGAACTGGTTCCGCCAGCTGATCCTTGAGGGCGTCCCCTTTAAACTTGCCAGCTCTTCCAGTGGAAGATAAAATCATGCAGGGTATGGATTAGCTATCATGTCATTATAGCAGGCATAGCCGTCTGTTACAGGTAAATTGCTAGGCAATGTAATAACAATGCAGTTTATTTACTGTGCAGGGTGCTTATCTACAGAAATGTTCCCGACAGACAAAGAAAGGCACAGCTAAACGCCTTTTCCTTAGAATTACAGACTGAAGCTATGCCAGCACCTTCAGAGAATAAAAATGCTAAATAATCCCTGTATAAACAGAGTCCCTAAAAACCCAAAGCATTTCCTAACAGAGGAAGCAGAAAAAGGAAATTGGCAGATGGGATGTCCACAAGGTCTTTCCCAGGCTCGCATTACTATTGACCAAAACATGCCAAGGGGAAGAGGGGTGAGGAGGACCCAAAGACCAGTCAGGCTGAATCCAGACTCAGAGCACTCGTTAAAATATGATGATGACGGCAGTGATGATGACAATGGTGATGAGGTAGACTAGCATTTGTCACATGCCTCTCATCTTCCATGGCACTTTTCAAATTATCTCTTTTAATTATCAAAACAACCCTATAAGGTTAGTCCTACTATTATCCCCATTTAACAGTTACAGAGACTTATAGCAAGGAATTTGTCCACTAAGCTGCTACCTTGAGATTGGAAACCGGGCTGCCTCCCTCCAAAACCAGAGCTCTTAACCTTATACTAGACGGTTCTCAAGAACCTGAAGGACTCGCCTGAGGTTGGACTTGGCATATAGGACTCCTGCCCACCCCTGCCATCGGCTCCCACCTTACATACACACCTCACCCAATGAAGCATCCCCTGGCCTCACACCTTGTGCTGCACAATGATGGCCCTACTTCATGAAGGTAATACAAAGGGCACCATGTTACTGAAAACCTAGTATATACCCCTTAAACACACAGCCTTGCATGAACAGAATAAGCGAACTAATAAATGAAGGAATGAAGAACCCAATTAAGGAGCCCAGGATGCATCTAGAAAGACATGACTGGAATATGATTGCTCTACAAGAAAGCTATAACTCAATCAATAGTATTAACATATCTGAAGAAAGAATGTATCCACAGAAGGAAGGCGGTCTGCCCTGAGTTCAGAAAAACACAGCACTATTGCATTTGGCAGTGTTTATCCAATTGTACCCAAGGGAGAGAGGGAGTGTATCTGGTAGTTGATAGAAAGATGTACCGAGATTGTTTAGTTCACTTCAGTAGAATTTGTGTGCCTACTATGTGCCATGGTGTATAACAGGCACTATGATGAAGCTCGCACGTGTGTGCACGTGTGCACACACACACAGTTCCTAACATGGAGGAACCAGAAATGATAATGGTAGACACCAATATATAAACATCTCTTGAACACTAAGTGCTACAGTAGTGGGATGTGAATGGACCATGGAACACAGAGGAGATAGACTTACTTAGTCTCAGGTCTAGGAAAACTTCCTGAAACGACCCTTGAGCTGTGTTTCAATGAATAAGCAGGCATCATCTAGGCTATAAAGGACACACACACAAAAGAATTCCAGGCAGAAGGACCAGAAGTTACCTATATCACAGCAGGTTGGGGATAAAAGAATTAGTCCAGAAACTGAGGATGGTTATATGTTCAGTAGCCTGAGATTCATCCCCAGGGAAATGGAGAAACACTGAAGGGTGTTAGCTGGAGAGGAACAAGATCAACTTGCATTTAGAAAGATCATTCTGGCAGGAATATAAACAAGGGAGGTAAATGGAGAAAACCAAGGAAGCCCAGAGACCAGTTAAAAAGCTACTGTCAGGCCTCCCTGGTGGCGCAGTGGTTGAGAATCCTCCTGCCAATGCAGGGGACACGGGTTCGAGCCCTGGTCCAGGAAGATCGCACATGCCACGGAGCGACTAAGCCCGTACGCCACAACTACTGAGCCTGCACTCTAGAGCCCGCGAGCCACAACTACGGAAGCCCGTGCACCTAGAGCCTGTGCTCCGCAACAAGAGAAGCCACTGCAATGAGAAGCCTGTGCAACGAAGAGTAGCCCCCACTCACCACAACTGGAGAAAGCCCATGTGCAGCAATGAAAACCCAATGCAGCCAAAAATAAATAAATTTATTAAAAAAAAAAAAAGCTACTGTCAAAGTCCCAGGTGAGGATATGTCCTAGATTAATGGTAGCTAGAATGAAGAGGAGAGAGAAAACGGAACATTTAGCTAGTGACGTTATCAACTGGTTAGTTGGGAAGGAAGAAGGAGAGATAAGCAATCTAGGATAACTCCAAGTTTCTGATTTGGATGACCAAGTTAATGGTGCTATCATGAACTGAGATAGGAAATGCAGAAATATAGAAGGGATGGCAAACTTGCCTTTGGAAGATGAAGGAAATTAGTTTGGTTTTGAACATGTGGAGCTTTCAGTGCCCACTGGACATCCAAGTGGAGCTGTCCAGTGGGCTACTGGACATATAGTTCTGAAAATCAGAAGTCATCAGGGCTGAAGGTAAATATTTGAACATCATGAGCAAATAGGTGATACTTAAAACTATGAGAGTGAAGGGATTAACCAAGGATGGATGGAAAAAAATGGATGGATGGAAAAATGAGCTAATTAAAATATTAACTAGCTTTAAGGGGCTTCCCTGGTGGCGCAGTGGTTGAGAGTCCGCCTGCCGATGCAGGGGACGCGGGTTCGTGCCCCAGTCCGGGAAGGTCCCACATGCCGCAGAGCAGCTGGGCCCGTGAGCCATGGCCGCTGAGCCTGCGCGTCGGGAGCCTGTGCTCCGCAACGGGAGAGGCCACAGCAGTGAGAGGCCCGCATACCACAAAAAAAAAAAATTAACTAGCTTTAATTTTTATAAAGCTTTTAAACTTAATTTTACTTGAACTCAGATGAAAAAAGATTAGAAAGTGAAGAAAATAAACTTCAGATAAATGTTCTTTGCCACAAATGGTAATATTTCTTAAAAGAGCCCACTAGACAAAAAACAAAAAAGATTATAAAATAGCATAAAGTGTTTAGAGTCGTTTTGAAAAATCAACTTTCTGCTAAAATGAGGAAATTAGTACTCTCACACCTCCACCCACATCCCCTGGTAAGGATTACCACTGGTCTTTAATTGTGACTACTCCACCCCGAGTCCTTTATTTTGATTTACCCTTGACATGGACGAATCTTAACACCGAGTAATTTCTTTCCCAAGAAGTTTTCATGCCTTGTATTTCTTGAGTTTGTTGATGTGTGATCATCTTTACCTGTAGTCTTTACATTTTACCAACACCTTGGCTGGATATAATATTCTTGAGTCACTGCTTCCCTCAGAATTTTATTGACTTCTGGCATTGAGTGAAGGCCCAAAGCCAGGCATATTTTCCCTCTTAATAAATGACTTGCGAAGCCCATGCCATTAACCAAATAAACGGCAGGGAAAGGAAGACTCAAATAGTCTCTCTTAACATGCCTGGCTCCTCCATCTTTTGAGGCGGACAAAGCTCTTCTTCAGCAATAATAAAGGCGATGTTAAAAGCTACAAGCCCTTCTCTGCCTCATTAAATCTCATCTTTCAAATCACTGTGCTCAAGTGTTGTCCACTACCCTTTAAATACCTCCCCTCCCTCTTTCCTAGGCAGAATTACTATATTTTTGCAGTTATTACATGTATAGTTGTAGGCAAGCATGTTTCCCCACTAAACTATAAAGAGCTTGAAAGAGGAAACACGTTTTCCTCATTGTAACCCCAGCACTCATCACACTGCTAAAAGACAGGGCGGGCACAGATGCTGATTGGATAATCTACCTATTCCCACTTTTCCCCACACCTCTCTGAGGGACTCTTTGGAGCAGTTGTGTTCAAACTTAAGCACACACCACAATCACAGGGAGGGGACCGGTTAAAACACAGATTGCTGGGCCCCATCCGAGTTTGTGACTCAGGAAGCCTGGGGTAGGTCTCAAGAATCTGCATGTCTAATAAGTTCCCAGGTGATACTGGTGCTCTTGGTCCAAGAGCTACACTTTAAGAACCATTGATTTAGAGCACAATTAGAAACAGAAATACATTGAACAAATCCTTGCAAACAAGGAACAAATAAGGTTCAGATAATAAGCTTATGCATACCTCCCAAACCATCAAAATCTGGTGGGCTAAATTATGCCTTATATCATAAGCCCAACATAAGCCCAAGTGTTAGAGCATGTGGTCCATGAGAAAAGGCATTTTATGATGTTTCACTTAGTTTCTCTTTCTTGATTCATTTGATCACTCATAAATAAGTACCTTAATCAGTGTTACTTACTAAGACTCTCCAACTATTATCCTATAACTATTAACTATACTAACAATTCAATTCAGGGGTCGGGAGCAAGTATAAATCCAGAGGAGCTTCATGTACTTCAAAGAAAATTCTCCCTCAGAATAAAATAATAATTATAATTTAAAAATCCATTCTGGGAATGACATATATACACTAATATGTATAAAATAGATAACTAATAAGAACCTGCTGTATAAAAATAAATAAATAAAATAAAATTCAACATGAAAAATAAATAAATAAATAAAATTCCATTCTTGGGACTTCCCTGGTGGTCCAGTAGTAAGGAATCCGCCTTCCAATGCAGGGGACGCGGGTTCGATCTCTGGTCAGGGAACTGAGATCCCACATGCCGCAAGGCAACTAAGCCCACGTGCCACAACTACTGAGCACGCACACCTCAAGGAGAGAGCCCGCGTGCCGTAAACTACAGAGCCCACACCCTCTGGAGCCCGCGTGCCACAACTATGAAGAAGCCAGCGGGCCTCAGTGAAGACCCCGTGTGCCACGACTAAGACCCGACGCGGCCCAAAACAAAACAAAACAAAAAATCCACTCTTCTCTCGCCCTATTCTGTTTTCTTGGGCTTTTCATTTCCTCGGCCTCCTTATCTTCCAGGCACACAAGATGGTTGTAATTCTTACTTGTATCAAGACTGCAAACCACCAGTAGGTACATATCCCTTTCTACACCATCCTTGCCATTTAGCCAGTTAGTTCCAGAAGAGGATGGTCTGTGGTCCCAAGGCTTCTAGAGGAACTTCTAAGTGGTGATTTCTGTACTCCTTTCCTTAACATGTCTAACTTTTCTGAGCACTAAATCTTCCCCGTTTCCAGACTAACAGGCATGGCGGTACACTAACGTTGCATTGTAGTGCCACCTAGAGTCTGCTGCTAGTAAAGACCCAGAGCTAACCAATTCCGGGTACTCACCACCAGCTGGCTACTTAAAGGACTATATGTAGTCATTCTGGCTTCAAACGAACCCTGCCTCAAGAAACTGTTCAGTCAAGGAGGCCTCCTGTCTGGAACTTCCATCTGGAACCACGGATTGTTAAACCGTCATTTGAAATAGTGTCATCAGCTTAAATTTTTGCTTCACATTAGGATTTTAACCCTGAAGGTTTGTATATAAAACATCTTCCTGGCAAGAGACCTTCGGCGGCGAAGATATGGAAAGGAGAAAACTGCAGCTTCTGGGCCTTTGGGTTCTGCTTCTCGTGGCTGTGGCTGAGCTTCCCTGAGGTCTGCAGGATGAAAATCAGCTTGGCCTGACCAGGGAGATGGATTGAAATGGAGCCTCTGTGCGCCGCGCATTAAGTAAGCAGCAGCCGCATTAGAAGCCGAGGGTCCATTAGCTCTCATTTAATGTTTCTTCTCAAGCAGATAAGTACAGGCATCAGACACCCCAGCCCTTTTATGACACATAAATCACAGGTCAGTGCCTTCCATGGAGATTCCTGTTTGCTAAGTGAGTAGTGAGACCAGGAGCAGGGAAGCAACACTTCAGCGCACTAAGAGACCCAGGGGGATGAGCTGATTGCACAGGGCAAGACCAGGAATTTCTCCCTACAATTTAACGATTAAAACCTCTCTCGTGCTTGAGAACTGGCACATCATTCAGGACCTTCCACGAGCAGCAGCTCACACCACAGCCCCACCCTCGGTCCCAGTCCCACCATTAACTTCTTTCTCTGGGAGTTGGTTTCCACAAGCCTTACTGAGTGGAGACCAGGCTATGAGAGCCCATCTTTTGGCCCCCACTAATTGGACTGAGGTGGACCATTTGCCCTACTCAATCCACAAAATCTCTTTCTCTTGATAATTTATGCCAAGAGGCACAGAGACAGAGGGGGGGCCGGGGAGCTGAGCCATGTTAACGGTGGGTCCCTCAGCGAAGGTCCATGAACTTAGGCTGCTGAGGTCCTGGGAACGGCCCTGGCTTCCGCCCTTCCTGGGCCTGCCACCGTGGCCTTTCTGCAGGTTCCGTGAGTTCTGTACCTAAAACCAACTTGAGTGGATTCAGCTCCTTACTACTAAAATTGCTTCTAAGAAACCCTGAATCTTAGGGAGAACACTGATCCAACTCAGACTGGGACTTCTGTTGCCTACTCCAGAGCCACACTCAGCCCGGCCACGCTCCTGTCATACAGGCCCGGGCGGGAGCTGGCCACCCCCGTGGGCAGGAGGCCGGGGAGAGGGGGGCAGTGGGGGCCAGAGTGTGGTCTGCAGACTGCTGCCAGCCCACCATCTGTTACAGGTCTGCAACAAGAAAAGTACAGAAACTGAGAAACACTGAGAGCTTTCGTGACAATTTTCCACAGCAATCTGATGTCTATCGAACCTCATTTTTAAAAAACAGAGCTTGTATTTTGATTATCTTTGTTTTTTTCATTCATTTTTCTAGTATTTTATATTTATTGTATTTTACCCAAAAAATCAGTTCACAAATGATTGGAAATAAAAACAAACAGGTCTTTCACTGCCAAGAGTTTGAAGAGTGCTACTTAAAATCCCCCTCCAGGGACTTCCCTGGTGGCGCAGTGGTTAAGAATCCGCCTGCCAATGCAGGGGACACGGGTTCAAGCCCTGGTCCGGGAAGATCCCGCATGCCGCGGAGGAACTAAGCCCGTGTGCCACAACTACTGAGCTCACATGCCACAACTACTGAAGCCTGTGTGACTAGAGCCCATGCTCTGCAACAAGAGAAGTCACAAAAATGAGAAGCCCACGCACCACAACAAAGAGTAGCCCCCGCTCAACGCAACTAGAGAAAGTCCGTGAGCAACAACAAAGACCAATGCAACCAAAAAAATAAAAATTAATAAATAAAAATTAAATTAAAAAAAAAATCCCCCGCCACACTCTGATCCAGGCCCCTGGGCCACTCAGCTGCAGCATTTCACCTAGAAGAGACAGGACTACAGCTGTGCCTTCTCTCCAAGGAAAAGTAATGAGTCGCAGGCAGAGGCAAAGCCTATTGCTCACAACTGTTAGTGAGGAGGGCCCATCCTTGGATCAGCAGGTCAGAAGCAAGACCCAAAGCACCCAGATGGAGTTTAGACAAAGTATTCCAAGGGGGCCGGAAGCGCTATCAAGAGCAAACTTGGGAGCTGCACCCAGATGAGAGTCAAGTGGCTCAACTGGGCTTGGGGGGTTTCTAACGCCCAGTCAGTGCCTCTCTGTGCCACCTCCCTACGCGCACACACACACACACACACACACACACACACACACACACACACACACCCCGTCCCTTCCCGGAGCCTATCTACTTCTCTGGGCAGCCCCACCCTCTCCCGCAGAGCCAGGACAGAAGCATAGACAGGGATGAAGTGCACAGCTCCCACCACCCCTCCTTTCTGTGCATAGACTTAGCCTGGGTCTCCCCTTATCCTCTCCAAGGAAGAGGCGAGGCCACTGGGGATGTAGGGTGGGCCCTTGGGCTGTGCCGAACCCTCCCAACTCTCAATTCTCCCCGTGTGGGTCTAGAAAATGAAACATGGACATGGAAAGGCCTTTTTTTTTTTTTTTAACTAGTGTCCCTTTACCATGTAAAAATAGAGAAGTGTAAGGAGAAAGAAGGCGAGTGAGATGGAAAAGGAGGAAGCAAAAGATGGAGGGAATAAAGGGCTACAATTCCATGAGGGCAGGAGCCAGGCCTGTATCCCTGGGCTTAGCACAGGGCAGGCGCACAAGGGCTCTCAACAAATGTTTGCTGAGTGAATGAAGAAAAGCCGGGAAAGCCGACCCAGGAGCAAGGAGGCCGAAGGGGCCCACACAGCAGGCAGCAGCCCCGGGGAGGCAGCAGGCAGGGCCGAGGGCCGCCGGCAGGGTGGTGGCTGCACACGGACTGCCTCTCTGAACAAGACTCCTCGCTGCTCTCCTTCTCTCTTTCTCCTTAAAAAAAAAAAAATGTTCTAATGCAGGGAAGAGTCATTGATTTCATTTGAAACTATTCCCAAACAGGATATGGACGCTCAAACAGCTCCTTGGCCCTTGGCAACCGTTGTGCGCAGGTGTTTCTTGCAAGTGCCGGGCAGCACGTAGGGCACCGAGGCCCGGGGAGCACAGGGGGGCAGCCCGAGCCCTGGAGCAACCCCTGCATTCCAGGAGTTAGATTCCTTCCCACACGCCTCTCCCTGCCCCCTTGCTCACCTCACTTCCAGCCCCCAGTCTTTCGTACAACAGGAATTGAGTTTTCACTCTTGTTAGTTCTGTAATTCGTATGATGAAAACAAACCACTGTCACAAAGAGAGAAGTTAACATGCAGTGAACAAAATGGAAGCAAGGAAGCATAAATAGGACTGCTTGATAACAACAGGCAAAAACAGGATGGACTTTACCTTGCCAAGCAAAAACAAATATGTGAACACTGATAGAATTGAATAAAAAGTTCATCAATAAAAATCAACACATACACATTTTTTTTCTGAAGTATAGTTGATTTGCAATGTTGTGTTAGTTTCTGCTGTACAGCAAAGTGATTCAGTTATACAAATATATACATATTCTTTTTCATATTCTCTTCCATTATGTTTTTTTTTACAGGATACTAAATATAGTTCCCTGCACACACATATCTTTTTAATCCAAGTTTCTAAGAGTAAAGTGGAATCGAAGAGTATTGAAGCATGAAGGAGTATCTCCAACAAACAGGAGTTTATAAGTAGCCCTGGACCAAGAGTTAAACATAGAGTTACCATGTGATCCAGCAATTCCACTCCTAGGTAGAGTACATACCCAAGAGAAATGAAAACATAGATGTCTGCATGAAAATTTATATATGAATGCTTATAGCAGCATTATTCACAATAGCCAAGAAGCAGAAACAACCCAAATGTCCACTGGTGAATGAATAAATAAAATGTGATATCTCTATATATTGGTATATTATTTGGCCATTAAAAGGAATGAAGGTTTCATACATGCTACAACTTGCATGAAACTTGAAAACATTGTGCAAAACATTAAGTGAAAGAAGCCGGTCACAAAGGATCACATGTTGTATGATTCCATTTATATGAAGTGTCCAGAAAAGATAAATCTGTAGAGACAGAAATTAGATTAGTGGTTGCCAACGGCGGGGATGGGTAAGGGGGTGGCAGGATTGGGGGATGGTAGCTAAGGGGTATAGGATTACTTTTGAGGATAACAAAAACTTTCTAAAATTGTAATGATGATTGTTCAGCTCTGTAAATATACTAAAAGCTACAGAATCATACACTTTAAATGGGTGAATTCTATGGAATATGTCCATGTAAAGAAAGCTATAAAGAAAACAAAAAACAGAGACATCATTTTCCAAGCAGAGATAAGAAAGGTGGGGTATGTCTGGTGGATTTCATCGATCCCTTCTGGCAAGGAAAGGGTTAGGAGAGGATGCTAAATCTTGAAGTACTTCTTCGCTCTCCTTTGGGCTTTTTTTGTTTTTGTTTTTTTTCTTTGCTCTCCTTTGGATCCTCACTGTTGCCCCCAAGGCTCCTGTTACAAGGCTTCATCCAGGGGGTCCTGGAAAGGAGCCCCTCTCTTTTCCCCTGTTTTCGTAATGGAAAGGGCTGGCAAGAGCTTACAGTGTAACCCTTCTAGAGATGTTTATGATTTTGGATTATAATCATAACTTAGAACATTCGAGGTTTAGGAACAATTGACGCTTAGGAACAATCTCTTCTACTGGATCTCTTTGTGTTCCGTGGAGCCCTTCCAGGGCTATCAAGTTGGAACCAAGAGGAAGGGAGGGGCCGTGAGCGGGGCGCTGGGTATACCATAGCTTTTAGAGAAATTCTCACTTCACATGGTTAAATACAATGTTTGGGGGTTTAAAAGATAAACCCTTAGCCATTCACAAAGAAAAAATTATCCAGAAAAACTCAACCCTGAGGTTTCTGGACAACTGACCTTTGACTGAGCTTTCCCAAAACATTACAGCACCACGAGGCTCACATTCCCCTTCAGTGAGTTCCAGAGAGCCCTTCACAGGCTCTTAGCTGCCTCCCTCCACCTCTGGACATCATCCATAGACCATTCTCAAGGCCCCGCCAGATCTGACGTCCCCTACGATGCTCTACGATCCTGCCTGAGGCATAGTCCGCTGACCCAGAGCAACAAGGAGCCCATGGCAAACACGTGCCCCAGCACACGGGTCACCAGGAAAGTCTCCTGAGTCAGGCCCTGAACGAGCCTCTCTCTCTAGCACAGGATCGTTGACAATATGTTTACATAAGTAGGCCAGGAAAGAGGTCAGAAGTAAAACACAGCTAAGTTGGTCCATCGCAGCAGCCATATTTCCTTGCCCCTCCCCCCAAAATAAGGCCCAGCCAAATCCCCAGACTTCCAGCCAAAGAGCTGAAACTGTTACATGATGCTAGCTGCTCTAAACCACACACGACACTACCTAGGAAAACATCTATCAGTTTCTTGAACTTTACGAAGCCCCAGAATGATGAACTTGACCAAGGTAGCATCAAAAGTCTCAGAGGGTCAGAACCTGGGAGGTCCGCAGTTTCTATTTACATTTTTTTAATTTGAATTCTCTCTCACCCAGAGCCCAGTTACTGTGAAGCCCTTTCTCTGAGCCTGCCTTACTAAAAGCTAGAATGGGTAATATCACCTAGCAGAGGTTTTTACAAACAGCAGGCACTTTGGTAAATGCCTCAAGAAATTGATGAGTAAGTTCATGAGTGAATTAATTAATGATTTCGGAAGTAAAACTGCTTTAAAGTCAAAAGTATTACACACTGCTACATATAAAATAGATAACTAATAAGGACCTTTTTTGTTGTTGTTGTTGTAGTTTTTGTTTTTTTGCAGTACGCGGGCCTCTCACTGTTGTGGCCTCTCCCGTTGCAGAGCACAGGCTCCAGACGCGCAGGCTCAGCGGCCATGGATCACGGGCCCAGCCGCTCCGCGGCATGTGGGATCTTCCCGGACCGGGGCACGAACCCGTGTCCCCTGCATCGGCAGGCGGACTCTCAACCACTGCGCCACCAGGGAAGCCCCAATAAGGACCTATTTTATAGCACAGGGACCTCTACTCAATACTTTGTAATGACCTATATGGGAAAAGAATCTAAAAAAGAGTGGATATATGTATGTGTATAACTGATTCACTTTGCCATACACCTAAAGCTAACACAACATTGTAAATCAACTATACCTCAATAAAAAAAATTTTTTTAAGTATTACAGTTTAGTCATCCCAATTTTTATAATTTCTCCATCACCTATTTAGGACCTTCTTAAAGTGAACTAGTCCCAGCATCATAGAGCTTGGAAGGGACAGGAGACACTACCCACTTTGATTAATTCCAAACTCTTGCCTAAACAATGTCCCAGAGGCCACCTAAGGGGACAAGTAGGAGGCTGAGAAGAAAGGCATTTGGGATCTCCATTCCCATTTTTGTTAGTATATTAAGATAAGGCTACCTGCTAGAATAAATAAACCTCAACATTTCAATGGCTTGGCAACATAGAACTTTATTTTTCACTCACATAACAATTTGATGTGGGAGTTTCTGGCCTGCAGGTGGCTCTCCTGCACGGGAGCCCAGGCTCCTCCCATCTTGTGGTTCCATTATCCCCCTAGGGCTGCAGCCAGGAGACAGGGGAAGGAAGAGGAGAGAGAGCACACCTGCTTCTTTACCACCGTGGCCTGTGTATTAGTCAGGGACTTTTCAGGAGAACAAAGCCCAGGCCAGGTAATCAGAAAAACAGGACCCAGGCCAGGCAATCCAATAGACACCCTTTAACATGGGCAATGACAAGAGCTTAAAAGCCAGACAGGGAACATGAGAAAATCCAGAGATTAGCATCAGCAAGAAGTCACTTCCACTCCTAGGACTGGAGGAACCATCTCACTCACCACTTACCCCTCTGAACGACAGAGAAAGCTGCTGGGCAACTAAGACATGGAAGAGGGGCTGTTAGTTAAGAGCTGAGACTACAGTGATGTCACCTGAAGCAAAAGGATCAGGGCTGAAATACCTTGTCTTCTCCCTTTCTCCCTCCCTCCGGTCTCCTGCCATTCCCCTGGCTGGCTGAACCTAGCCAGAGCCAAGGAAGGAAGCCTGGACAACTGTAGTTTGTAGGAACCAGTCCTGTACAGAATGAGCAGCGTAGGGAAAGGGCAAGGAAGTGGATCTGAGGGCAAACAGGCTAGTGACAAACATGATCCATAAGTGACACAAATCACTTTCACTCCCAGCTCATTGGTAAGGGGTAGTTACAGGCCCATGTCAAGAAGCAAGGGCTGCTGGGAAATGTAGTCCTGGGAAATGTAGCACCCGGAAGTGTAGTCCTGGGCTGGACATCCACTTACCAGTAACATAATATAGTGGGCAGTTGGCCATCTCTGCCACAGTTAGGTTGGAATAACTTTTCAACCCGCCCAGTGGCTCCATTTTCACATGAGGTTCATGAGGGACACAACCACAGGAAAAAGACCCTGGTGACTCTCTGGGCAGCATTACTACTTCTCCCTTCTCATGCCATCCCTTAGACCTAGAGCACTGGTAGGAAGAGGAGGAACCAACAGCAGCTGCTTGGTTCTCCTAAGAGGAAGGGGCAGAATGTCCAGAGATTCCTGGATCCTTAAACAAGCTGTTGATGACCAGAATGCCCTCATGGAACTTTGGGGTGAACTGGGGTATTGAAGCGTGAAGGAATTGGTACACAAGACAGAATTGGCTTCCCTGCTGTGGAGCACGTGATTCTGCTTTATTAGGAGTTGCACAGTAAGTGCTCGGGATCAAAGAAATGGAGCCCCAGGATGAAGGAAAACAGACAGTCTTGCTCTGGGCAGTATCTCAGCCTCCCCACTGATATTTCAGCTCCAAACACTTATTTTTAGGCCAATCTCCTTCTGTCATTATCTTGGAGGTGTGCTTACATTCTTAGCTCCTATATTTATATTCCACCCAACACAGATGACTTCCCTGTCTTTAATCTTCAAACACTACAATCCATTCAGAGAAACTGCATTTCTGCTGCACTCCTGAACCCTAACTAGGTAGACTGAGGCCTCCCTCCACACTGGCCAGAGCAGTTCCACTCATTCCTGTTTTATATATTGGGCTGTTTATCTAATATGGATGAAAAGTTTGCAAACCATGAATCTTGCTTAATTCTTCCCTTTATATGTGAGAAAGCAGTTCAGTGAGAGAAGGGGAATTGCCCCAAGACTGCACAGCTAGTACACCAGGAGACAGGCCTAGACCTTCAGATCCTCAGGAAATTCTAACAAGAATAGTTTCTAAAACACATGTTCCTCGCGGAAAGTGCCTAGAAACTCTCCACCCCTGAAGATTACATCATGGAAAATGTTTTCAGTGTTGTGTAGAGGTGGCTATTTCCTCATGAATTAGGGCTCCTTTGGTTGCGAGCAACAGAAATCCACGGAGACGACTTTGGCCAAAAGGAGCAACTCTACTACAAGGGGCTAAGGGAACACACAGCAGGAATGAATCCCATGCCAGGAATGCAGCTGGGCCCCAGGGATGAGCTGGAACCAGGGATTCAAACCGCTTTAGAAATCGCTCTCCGAATCCTGCTTTGATGTCCATTCCTAAACCAATCTATATGGCCAGAGCCAGGAAAACTCTCCGATCTCCCCAGCTTGATCACGTGCCTGCTCTGGTCTAATCAACAGGATCCAGAGCTCCAGCGCAAAATATAGCTGCCACCAGGACCCATGTGGTTGGGAAAAGGGCAGATCAGTAACCAGAGAGCAGGGATTTATTACAGCCTGGAAAGATAGCCTCATGTGTCCATGTATCATGTAATCTGGCTCTACCAATTTAACACTTAACATTTTAAGCAATTAACTTGGAACATTACTAGGTTGCTTATTATTAAATGAACAGATCTTACCAATATTCAAACACAATTTTCCACATTGCCCAAAAAAGTCCTAGTCATTCTTCCATGACTAATCTACTAAGATGCCATCCCCATTGTGAAGGCCTGGGGGACTCCTCAGTTAGCACTACTATGGCACTTGAGACATACTTGTCTTCTCCAACAAACTATTACCTCCTCATGGGCAAGAACCTTATCTTGTTTGTCTCTGTCTCAAAGACTAGTTTAATTCCTGGCATATTATAACTTTTGGTACTTGTTGAATATTGGGTTTGTCCTATAACTATTTGTCAAGTATTGATTAAATAATAAAGAACCACCATGAAGTCTCTCGAATTACTTTGCAGAATTTTTTACAAGAAAGATCATCACTTGAGATTGATGGCCAATTCACACTCGACGGAGAAAAACATTAAGGTAGACAATCCAATATCAATCTCACTCTGACTTTTCACCCTTGCCGGGAGGATACGTAATTCAAATGCTTCCTTGCAGTCATGATGTACAAGGTTGAGTTGAGGCCCACTTGTTGAGGAAGAGTTAGCTCTATCATTAGAGTCCTGTGATCAGTAGAGTGCACTACATTTAATCTTGTGTCATTCTTATTAACAGTACATAACATACTTTGCTGGCACAGTTCTCAAAGAACAGCAAATATTAGAGGGAAAGTCTACAATAATGAACTATAGTAAATGCAACATTATTGAAAATTTACCCCCCGAAAAGGTGTGGCCTTCAAATGGAGGTTTCTGGATAGGACTTAGGGGCAGAAGTCGCCAAGAAGCAAAGTAGGAGCCAATCGAGTCAGAGTAATAAGAAGTTTAAATAAAAACTGTTGTTAAAGGAATGTATCTGGACTCTGCAGGTATTAAATATGAGCATAAAGGCTAGAGTTGCCACACATTCTTTGATTTGGAAATAAAACAATTTCTGAATGTTTAGAACAGGTCCTTTAAATAAAAGAATGTATAGGCATGGAGAAGAAATTTCCATCATAAAATCTTTACACAAATCTTAAGCAATGGTGGAAAGTGCATGTCCTGCTTCCATTCCAAGTGCTAAAGGAGGCTTTTTGAAGGATATGAATGTGAGAAACAGAAAGACTCCAGGGTTGTGGAAAGAACAGAAAGCCAACTCTCCCTGGATTCCAAGGAGCCTCTGCGGGTTCCCATCATTCTGGAGTCCCTACACCTGCAGCCTTGGTTCCCACAGAGCCCATCTCAGCATGCTGCGTATTTGGGTAATCTTGGATGTCCTCCCTGCATGGGCAATGTTGTGAGTAGGTAAATAGGGTGGCTTCTGGATCTCTCCAGCAAAGGACAAATGACTCTGAATTTAGAGAAAAACAGATCCACAGGCAATTCAAGTACCTGGATAAGAGGCAGAGGACAAGCAGAGAAAGATTTTTTTTTTTTAACTTGTTTGGATTTAGTGGAAATCAAGGACCAGCTGACTGAAGGGAGGGACCCTCCATCTGAACTGGGGTGGAAGCTGACAACAGGAGCCGAGTGTTGCTTCTTGGTGGGAGAGGAGAGAGACATCCTCAAGGTCCACTGTCCGCAGGATCCTGGACTTAACTTTGAACTTTATGTGCCATCCTAGGTTGCAGTGTGAACTAGGACTTAACTCTTTTTTGCCCCTTTATTCATGGATTATGAATTTGTATTTTGTTTCTGTTTCTTATGATTCTTCTGCCATTTTGGAGTGGGAGGGGTGAAAGGAAATCGATTCTAAGCTCACTGGGCTCAAATAACAAATTTTCAAAGAACAGAAAATTTTATATGCTTGTTACTGGACTAAGCCACTTTTCTTTCTATTTTTTAGAATTTTTTAAAATGTAGACTCCTACTTAAACAACTGCTCTTTTAGAAGTCCACAGTGTTTATTAAAATTTTGTATTTTAATATCTGTGAATATGTTTTTGTTCCTACTTATTTACTGGCTGAATTATTTACTGTTCCAGTTTTATAATGTAGATAACTCATTTACAATAGTATTTCTCACACTGAGTTTGGGAATTCTGAGAGATTTCTAGAAATCAGACCCACTGAACGGTCAATAGCTGTGTGATGCTGGTGTCCCTCTCTGAGCTATATCTAGATGGATAAACTGGCACTTCTGCTTCTAACTAAGAAACGGTTACCTAAAGAGCTACCTAAAGTTTTCCAACTATCAAAAGTCTTCTATCTCACACCATAAGATAAATGTTATGGCTTGAAATCTAAGGGAGAGATATATGATCGGCCAATACGCTCTCTTGTTTACTTTGTCCAGACTTTGCATCTGTTCTATATATAAAACCCAACTGCAGGTGACTTAACCAAAAGTTTATTTGGTGGAAAGCAACTTAACCAAAAGTACTTTGACTAAAAGCAAATTAATCAATGTGAAAGAATTTAGATGATATAAAAATTTGATTGGAAAATATTGACACGAGTTACCAATATTTTTTTCAAATATTACTAACTTTGAAGTTACCCTCCATGGATCTCTCTCTTGAGAATTATTGAAGGGTCTTTTTTTTAACCTTAAAAAAATTCAAGTGCATTTTTAGTGAATCATTCCTTCTCTGTTCTGTGTATGATAGTGAAAATTTGGAACAACCTAACTCTCTAATGACAGGAGATGAGTCCCACATCTGAGCTGCTACTAAAATCCATGATCTCCATCCTTAGCTAACAAACTTTCACCTTGTCTTCAATCCACTCTAACCCCACCACCTATACCCTCACTTTCAACAGATGGCCTTGCCTCCTTCAATACAGAGCAACTAGAAAACACCAGATACGAAGCCTCACATTCCTCCCTGGTCATCGGCAACCTTACCTCCACTCTTCTGTCTTAGTGATGGAGGGATCCTGCCTTTAGCCAGTTAATCCTTCTGTGCTCTGGGACTTGTGCTCTGTACTCTAGAGCCTCTCTCCCCTCCCCCCTCCCTCTCACTCTCTCTCTCCTCCCCCCATCACACTCTCTCTATCCTGTACCATCAATCTCTTCTTTACTCAGTCAGCATGTAAACAGTCACAAGTCTCTTCACCTTCATCCTAAAAAACAATAAAGACTCTCACCTGACACTTCGCTCCACTCTTCTTTCCTTCCTCCCCTTCAGACCCAACTCCACATGGGGTCATCAGCTCTTTCTGGTTCTACCTGCTCTCTTTCCAGTCTCTCTTCAACCTGCCTCAATCTGGCTTCGGCTAAGATCACCAATGCCAATGGCCAGCAGATTGTCAACTTCAATGGACATGTGTCTGTGTTTGTCTTGCTTGACCTCTCTGCAGTATTGGACGTCAACTTTTCCCTCCTTCACCAAAATTCCATTCCCTTGACTGCCATGACAACTCTCCTTTCTGACTTTTCTTTTCCTTCTATGGCCTTCTATGGACTTTTCTACTCCTTCTTTTCCTTCTTTTCTTTCTATGACTTTTCTTTTCCTCCTCAGTCTCCTCTGGAGTTCTTTTCCCACTCACCTTTTAAGGACCACCATTTCCCAAGCCCCTTTGTTCAAACTTCTGTTCTTGTCCCTCCACCTCCTCTCCCTGGACCTCCTCAGACAACATTTATCCTGAGGACCTTCAGTAGAACACAGTGGTTGAAGATGTGGACTCTGCGTTTGAATTCCTAGTTCCATCACTCACTGGTCATTTTCCCTCCACCAAGCTACTCTCTAAGCCTCAGCTTCCTCAGCTTTGAAATGGAGTAACAACACCTTTGCCATAAAGTTATTGTGAGGATCAAATATTATAATGCATATAAAACAATTAGCATAATTGTTATTATGCAATGCACTAATAAATGGCTCGGTTAGGGCTTCCCTGGTGGCGCAGTGGTTGAGAGTCCGCCTGCCGATGCAGGGGACACGGGTTCGTGCCCCGGTCTGGGAAGATCCCACATGCCGCGGAACGGCTGGGCCCGTGAGCCATGGCCGCTGAGCCTGCACGTCCGGAGCCTGTGCTCCTCAACAGGAGAGGCCACAACAGTGAGAGGCCCGCGTACCGCAAAAAGAAAACAAAAACAAAAACAAATGGCTCAGTTAATGTTATCTATTATTATTTATCTTGCCTTAAGCTCCAAAACATCTGGTTCGCTAAAAAGACATAACTCAATACCAGAAATGACGCCATCTACTCATGGATCACTGAGGCCAGAAGATGATGCAAAGCATCTCTTTTCTCTCCAGATTGCCTTCCAGGTGGTACACAGTCCACCTTGGATGTTCTTCTTTGGACACACACGATATATTTCTTTGCCCCATCTCCAGTCCTCTTCCCTTTTCTACCCCTCTGTTGGAGCCCCAGCTCCACTCTGCTAGCATCACACCACGCAGGCTGGATTGCTACTGCCTCTCTCCTAAGTGGGCACCTCCCTACAACCCCCCACAGGAGCAGGACTGGATTTTCAGAGTCTTCCAAGGGGTCCCACAAACCTATCTCTAGTTAATAATGACTGCCTCTCACAGCAGTTTGATGTTTTTTCATGCTGTAAGATTCTCTCTGCACCTGGGATGAGAATTGAAGGGACAAAGAGGGGGAACAGGACAGAGAGACTTATTCTGCCACCACATTACTATTATTTTTCATAATTAATAAATTTTATAATATATGTCCAGAGACCTGCATTTTGACCTGACATCCACCTGTACTAGATTGTATTCAAACCAGAATATAAAATATTTAACAGGCACTAAAGCATCTTATTATACCTTGAACTCAATATGCCTAATACTAAATTAAATATTTTTTTCTCCCAAAACTATTCTTCCTATTGTATTCACCACCTACCCAGAGGTACAAGCCAGGAACCTGTCCCTGGTTCTCTGTCCCAGTTGCTCTTATCCCTTATCCCCCTTATCCACTTCTACCTCCTAAATATCACCATATCACCTACTCTTCATCACCCCTGCAACTACTCATAACCCAGATCACATTCTGAGTCATGGCCTACACCAATTCATTTCTGAATTAGATGACCCTCCCCTGAGTCACTACAGCAGTCTGTACTTCTCTCTATGCTGGTATTATCAGGCTGTGGAGTACTTGTGGGGCCTCAAACATAACATCTTGATGCTTTCAGTGCCTAGAAGAAGGCCTGGCATCTAGTAAGTGTGCAATAAATACCTGCTAAAAGAAGGGAAGATGGAAGAAAGGAAGGAAGGAAGGAAGGAAGGAAGGGAGGAAGGGAGGGAGGGAGGGAGGGAGGGAGGGAGAGAAGGAAGGAGGGAGCGGAAAGAGAAATCAAAGTCAATTACTCATCTTACAACTTTTTCTTTTGAGGACTATTTATGAACTTATATTTTGGGTATCAAATACTCAGGTCTATACATACTCTCTGCCTCTTCTGTCGGGCTCAGCTTGCTCTGCGGATCAGGGCTTCAGAGTAGTGTGAAATCCTGCAGTCATTTACAACTTATGGAGAGAAGGTAATAATTGTCTCTTAATGCTTCTCGCTTTACCCTATGTACTTCCTATTCTAACTTCTCCTTTAAGGCATCATGTTTAATTTCTTCAGGTTTTACTGGCCTTCTCCAAGCTTCTAGTCCTGGCCATTTGCTTCCTCTTGGTTTCTTATTTCTCCACAGGGAAGAGTCTAAATGGAGGACAGGAGTCAGGAAGGAAGGGAGGTTAGTGTTTAGAATGATTTCACCTGGAATAGTGGAGAGAACGCCATCAATGGAAAGACAGAAAGAGAGAGTTTCCGAAGACACTAGGGCGGGCACACGATATGAGTGTCCCTGGGAATTCTAATTCTCTGTCCCTGCATCCAGCGCTTCCTCATCTCCCAGTACATCTTCTTGCCTTTCATATTAAGATTATTCTCCAGTGAATGGCTTAAAATTTCTCCTTAACCTGTCTAGTACATATCCAACTGCTCTCAAACTATTTATTAAAGGGACTTTAGCTCTTTCTTTTGAACACTTTAATAACATTTGAACAAATCAGAATTTTTTAAAAAAAAAAGCATACCATGTTCACCCAGTGAGGTACATAAAATGCCAATGCCCATTTGTCAGAGATTTGGGAGGTAGCTTTAGGTGAAGTTGGTATATATTGTGATTCTTTCAGCAGGCAATTTGCACAATGGTGCTATCCTTATAAAAACTGAAACTTAAAATGGTAAAGAGAGACTTTATCACATATATGTGATAAACCGGGGCACGAACCTGTGTCCCCTGCATCGGCAGGCAGACTCTCAACCACTGCACCACCAGGGAAGCCCACGGCTGCCAGTTTTAACAGCCTCTTCACGGTCCTCACCTTCATCAACCTCCACATAGCCCCTGACACCGCTGACAACTACCTCTTTCTTGAAGGCCCCTTGATTTCTGTCTTGGGCGGCACCACTCAGAGAGTCCTATTCCAGCAGAAGGCAAGAGAATACAGACCGCACTGGGTCTGGAGGGTCCTGAACCTGAAATTGTCCAGGTGGAAATAAGAGACATATCCTTTTGTGCAGATTGCATCCTTGAGCCTGTGCCAGCAAGCAGGTCATGATGGAGTCCTTCCCCAGAGAAGAGTGACTCAGAAAGAGAGAGAAGGGTTAATATTCTCATCTTCAGGAATGAAAGCAGAGGGCAGAGATCAAAGGGAATTCCAGTTACTGTCCCAGCAAGAGAGTCAGGAACACAGACTGGGAATCAAAACCATAAGAATTTTTTAAGATTCTCTAAATCTCATGGGTTTGTGAATTTTATTATTCCCATTATATTAAGTGGTGGTGATTAGGAATAAAATTTATTTCAAAAATAAATAGACAAGGGCTTCCCTGGTGGCGCAGTGGTTGAGAGTCCGCCTGCCGATGCAGGGGACACGGGTTCGTGCCCCGGTCCGGGAGGATCCCACATGGCGTGGAGCGGCTGGGCCCGTGAGCCATGGCCGCTGAGCCTGCGCGTCCGGAGCCTGTGCTCTGCAACAGGAGAGGCCACAACAGTGAGAGGCCCGTGTACCGCAATAAATAAATAAATAAATAAACAGACAAGTAAATAAGAGGAGTTGGTAGGTTGTTTTCAGGGATCTGAAGAGGAATTAGAAGGAGCCGGGGGAACCACATCCCTCCGGGGGAGAGAACCTCAGGGGAGTCAGAACTGGCCATGCCAGCACCCGAGAGGAGAGGAAGAAGGTCGCGTGCCCAAGACCTATTGCGAGGAGCACAGGAGAAAATAACAAACACATCCAGCCTGGCAGGAGTGTGCAGAGCTTCTCTGTCTCCTCCGCCAGTTCCTTTTCCTTTACCTTCCCCTAAACACTTAAGATTCTTAAATCCATAACCCCAGCCACGCCCTCTCTCCTGTTCCAGACCCACATACCACGTACACTGCCACACCCCCAGCTGAGCATATGCAAAATGAACCATCACCCTCTCCATTCCCAGCCCGTATCTGTCTCTTCTCCAGTATCCTTGATCTCGGTGGAAGACATTACAAATCTCCCAAGCACCAAGGCTACCAATCTCAAACTGTCCTCCCCTTCTCCATAAGCCATCAGCCATCAAGGCCCATCGGTTAGATACCAGGTGCCCCATTCTCTTGCTTCTCACAGCCCCTGTCCTATCTCGGGTCCTATAGTCTCTCATAATACTGCTGCAATTGTCCCCTAACTGCAGTAGTTCGACCTGCAGCGTGTGGTAGGTGTGACTTTTACAGTGAATCCTCACGACTCAGGCGAAATTATTTCCATACTGAACTGTATACGGCTTGTGAGCCTTTATTTTTACTGATGGTGAGAAGCGTTGAACTTGTCACTTTAATAAACGTATGCCATCATCTCTGACCTAAAGCTCTTCCAAATCCCCCACTTCTATTCCCTAGGATCCCTTCCCAAAACAAACTTCCCACATCCGAGCCCTCATCTTAGGCCCTGCCTTCTGGGGGAGCGCAGGCTACACCTTCCAGTCCTACGGTCTAAAAAGCTTCAAGGCTACATTTCCCCTCCTTTGCACCTAGTGTGCTGCGTGTGGTCTAGGCTCTACCAAGCATCACATAGACTCTAAGGGCCCTAAGGGGCCATGCGGGTGGTGGTGACACAAGGAGATGGACCAGTGTGGCTGCCGAGGCTCTGTTCTTCTGTGGCAGCTGTGGCTGAGGTTCCAGTGTCCCTCCTCAGCTCACAGGTGCCAAGCAGTGGGCAGGGGCTCCAGTGGGGTCTCTGCAAGACCCATCACCTGGTTAGAGCTTCTCCAGGCTATGCTGCTCCTGGCTGGATACCTTCCATTCTCAGTTCTCTGGTCTTCCTGGAAATTCCAGAAGCTACTGTTGTAACAAGTTCCTTTCTATTAAAATCAGCCTCTATGATTCTGTCTTCTGAGATTAGGAATCAGATCCAATGCAGTTATTCAAAGTCTTATTCAATGATATTGGGTTTTGTTATTATATAAGGGAGAAGCCATCCCTTTACACTTAGTATTGAGCAAAAATATCATGTATCAAAAGAAATTTTTACACTAGGAGATTTTGTTTTTAGCTCTTATATTTCTACCTATGAGGGTTCATTTAGACAGCATGAATCAATGCCTTGCTATTAATCATAAAGGCAAGAGTTTTACAAACCTTGAATATGTAAAGTCCTGTTAATACTTCATGTATTTTAATAATAATAGCTACATTTTTAGTGCCTATCATGTATCAGTTATTGATCTTTTCTCAGTATGATATCTGATTACTCCTTACAACCACAGAAACTGAAGTTCAAATCACACACATTGTAACTGATTGGTTCAGTGTTTTAACTCAAGTTTTTCTGACCCCAGGCCCACGCTCTCTCCCCTATGCTATGTTCCTCTCTGACCAAAGGCCCTGCTATAATCTGAGCCACACACTTCTCCTCAGGGCTCTGGCCCTCTGGCCTCCAGTTCACGTCCCACTATCAGCTGAGCTCCCAGGGGAAGTTCTGGGCTCAGGAAACACACGTGCTAAGTCCTCAGAGACAGACGCATGGTCTGCCTAGTTGAAGTAAATCAGCAAAATATTCCCCTCAGCTCACAGCTGCTGTATTAATCAGAATTAGGTTCTGCTGTAACAGAATCATCCAAAATAACTATAGCTTAAGTTAGTTGATCTCTTTCCAAAAATACAGAGGTTGGTTAGTCCAGGGCTGGAAAAGGCCTTCACACTCAGGAACCCAGGCTTCTCCTATCTTCCTTCTCCATTGCAGGTGGCTTCCATTCCCAAGGCGACTGCATGGCCCAAAAGGCTGATGGAGTTAAGCTGCACATCTACACTCTGCCAACAGGAAGAAAAGCACGCAGTCCCTTTCCTTTAAGGACGTCTCCTGTATGTTGCACTCACCACTTTCCTCTAATATCCACCAGCCAGAGCTCAGCTAAGACGAGTTCCATAGTGGGAAGGAAAGCTGGGAAGTACAGTCTTCGGATGGGGGCGGATGCTTGTGCCAAGCCAAAAGGGAGGAACAGGTATCAAACTCTGCGAACTCTGCAAGCAGAGTCTTTGATATAATGGTCTACTTTGCTTTGATAAACAATTTTTGCTTTTTTTTTAAAATTTAATTTTATTTATACAGCACGTTATTAGTTATCCATTTTATACATATTAGTGTATATATGCCAATCCCAATCTCCCAATTCATCACACCACCACCACCCCCTGCCACTTTTCCCCCTTGGTGTCCATACGTTTGTTCTCTACATCTGTGTCTCTCCTTCTGACCTGCAAACCGGTTCATCTGTACCATTTTTCTGGATTCCACATACATGTGTTAATATATGATATTTGTTTTTCTCGTTCTGACTTACTTCACTCTGTATGACAGTCTAGGTTCATCCACGTCTCTACAAATGACCCAATTTCGTTCCCTTTTATGGCTGAGTAATATTCCATTAGTATATATGTGCCACATCTTCTTTATCCATTCGTCTGTCGATGGGCATTTAGGTTGCTTCCATGGCTTGTTTTGTGGAGGAAATAAGAAAGGTGTTTGTTTCTAAGAAAAAAGGTCAAAGCTTGAAGAAGTGGGGATATGAAGGCTTATTAATATTAGGTCAGAAGGTAAAAATCTGGCAGCTCCTCTGTCACCAACTCAACTTTCCCAACTACCTACTCATTACATTTTCAGCTTTTCAGGATATCCTCTCTTTAATATGACTCCAGCCTCTGTGCAGGACTTGCATTGAAGGTTCCCGCCGAATCTTAGACACAGCCTTCCTGCTGAGAGCATGGGACAAGCAGGGTGGTTATCTCAGTGACAGAGCCAAGAACAGGGCAGAGATAACAAACACATCATAGGATCTCAGAGCCATTATTTCATCTCCATGAAATGATTTCCCCTGGCCTTTCTCTTCCTTTTTCTCCATTTTTTGTACAAGAGTCATTTCATCCTTTACGAGCTAGCTCATTCATTCATTTATTCGTTCAATAAACAGAAGCATTTTCCAGGGACTCCCTTAGGGAAGTTCACCATCCACTGGATGGGACAAACCCTTGAACAAATCATTGTGGAATCATGTGGTAAGTGCTATCTAGAGGAATAAAAAAGCTCTGTAGGGACCTAGAGGATCTCCAGGAGATACCTTGTGAGAGGTGGCATATGAGGTGGTCTCTGATTCATCTCTGAAGCATCCCCACCCCTGTATCCCCAGCACGGTGCCACAAAAACAACACCATTTTCTGAATAAAAAATGTCACTATCCTCAGACACTTGGTTCTCATAATCTTTATGATGAGAATGTGACTGTTCTATTGTTCTATAGAAGTGCCCAGCAAGAAATGCAGCAACCCTTTCCGGAGATGTTCAGACAGATGAACAGTAAGTTATTACCCCCGACCCCCAACACACACACACACAGACACACACAGGCACACACATACAGACACACACATACACACACACACACGTATACACATAGAGATGCACACACAGAGACATATACACAGACACAGACACACACACAGACATACACACACAGAGATGCACACACAGAGACACACACATACACACACACACAGATGCACACACACAGACACACACAGACACACACATACACAGACACACACACAGAGACGCACACACACACACACACATACACACACACACGTTTCTTTATTCTATTTAAAGATTCTGTAAAATCATGTGCTATTGTGCTTGATTATCCTTATAGTAAATAAGAATATCCGTCTAAAATGAACTTTGTCTCTCCTGCTGTAACTCTAATTCATTCCTGATTTTAAAAGCTACTAAAATACAAAAACAAAAAGTATTATAAAGACTCGTTTGTGGGTGGCTGTAGGTACTTGATATAGGTTACTTTCTTTCCGTTCCTTAGTCAAGATCACAATCTGGTCAAAAAAACAACTGGGTTGGAAATGAATAAAATTTCGCAGAAAGGATTTTTGCCCATTTTTCAAAATTGGGGGGGTGGGGGAAGGGCAGGATGTTTCTACTTGATTTTAATTAATTTTAGCCAATTGTGTTTGCTCTAGTTTTCTTATAGTAATGATTAGTTGAAAAAGTAGATGTCTAACAGAAGGGATTGATTAAAGAAAGTATAATGTTACAAAATAGTATGTATAATACATACAAAAGTTACAACATAAACTGATTACTGTAAATTGAATTTTCTAGTATTTAGCGAAATATTTTACTGCATGAAACTAAACCAGGTAAAATAACCTAAGAAAAAATTAGAAAGTTTTTTTAAATCCTAGAACCTTTTCTTTTGTTTTACTATTTTAGGGATTTTTTTCTTTAATACAAAAACAATGTATACTCATTTCTATAATTTACAAGAGGATAAAAAAATGTAAAGATAACCCATAATTACATATATCAGAAATAACCACTGTTAACAAATTGGTATATATCATTTTTTCATGTATCTATGTGCAAAAATGAAATGATTTCAAACATATTGTTTTATTACCCTCCAAAAACTACTTTCCCACTTCTCCCTCCAAAAAAGACCCTAACGTGGTGACCCTAACGTAATTAATGTTAATAGCTTATCCTCAGAAAGAGCTTGAAGAAGGGCTAGAGGGAGGTGTGAACTCCTGGACCCCTGTGACAGATCAAGGCTTCATCCCACAGTTGGAGTTCAGTACTGTGCTGCATGGAACATGCTAGAAACAAAGGCTCAGTCCCTCTGAGCCTTCATTTCCTTGCCCACCACATGAGGATAACGATGTTTGTATCTCACAAATACTCTAACAGATGGGGTCAACTTTTAAATGAGCTTTGAGTTTTGGAAAAATAGCGGCATAGTATTTTATTATGTTGCTGCCTGCTCACTATTGGTATTATTATTATTCAATTACCCGGCTTTGAATTTTAAGCACTCTTTTTTAGAATATCTCTGCTGATTAGCCCTATGGCACCCTAATCACTCCTGGACTCTGCTGTTGTTGTTTTAAAATTTGTCAATTCTAACTTACTTGAATAAACATTCTTAAGCCTTTTCCATGGAATTTTTTGGTAAATTCCCATGTGGACAGCGTGGTAGGGGTTGGGTTTTACCTTGTATTGGTATTTCCTGCACCATCTCTCTGTTACCCCCCAAGCCCACATCACAGTGATATTTACAATGTCCAAGTCCACGGTGGCTTCTCCATGTAGGGGAGACACTGTCATCCCACAAGCTTCCCTTTGTAGAGGAATGGGAGGTGCGGGCCACTGAGATTCTCGTGGGAGGTTGTCCAGATGGGAATTGTCAATGCTGGGAAGTGAATTATGCTGCCAGGAAAGATTGCTGAAGCCCGTAAGCCCTTGCTGAAGGTTGCCTGAGGCCATTTCATCAGTAACCCCTGCTGCAACACAAGGACTGAGAAATGGCCAAAAAATTAACACAACCCCACCCTATCCTTGGCCTCCACCTCAGCCTTTATAATGTTGAGTCCTCAGAGCCCACAAACAAGGGAACCTTTATTGAAAACATGGCTATGCCCTTGTTCATTTAAGCCTCACTGTCTTTACCAAGTACCGAGAAATCTACTCATGGACACACAGGACAATCTTCCAAAACACAGGTGCTGGTCTCCTAAGGACACAGAGGATTTTTCTAAACTAAGTAAGATTTTTTTCCTCCTCTACCTCTGTATGTGTTTCTTTTCCTTCTAATTCTGATTTTAATTTTTCTTCAAAACCTTACTTTTCTCATTCTCCATGAATTCCTCTTTCACGAAATGAACAGAAGACACCTTTACTAAGAAAAAAGGCCATGAACCATGCGTAGCCTCACATGAATTCACAAGCAGGCACTGAGATGATGGGAGTCTTTCACAGACACTTGGTGATTTTCTGTCCCACGGGACAGACAGCCTGACCCTCTGGCCCCCACCTGCACACTCACAACTATTCAGGACCAACCAGGGAGCCAAGCTTTGACAATAACAGGCGAGAAAACAGGTGTCTTCCGCAGAGCCTGGTGCTTCCCAGATGGGAGAAGCGATTAAGGAGAACAGGAAGTGTTCTCTGCAAAGCTGGGGACAGACTGAGAACTGTGCTGGTCTGCTGAAAGTGCCAAGGTCATTAGTAAATGGTTGGAAACTATTGTTCATAAAAGGAACTTGTACAAACGTGAAACTCTCTTAACAGCCCTGTTTAAATTTACCTCAAAACAAAGGGTTGTCAATGAAGAGTTGGACTGCCTCCCCGCCCTGGGTTTAACCACACGCAGACACCTCGTAAATCTCCCAGCTCTTATTCTGGGTGCTCCCCGAGTGACAGCGACGTCTCCTCCCTGCCCTTCCCTTAGTGCGCCGTGAGCCCCCAGAGACCTCACTTCAAAATACACAAAGGCTGAAAAGCATCCCCACCTTGGAAACTAGTCCCTAATTCTCCACTATGGAAATTTAGGAACAATGATAAAAATTAAGTTACTAAATTTATTTCCCTCTAGGGTTCTGTGAGGGTCCAACACATTTTAAAACAGCATTTTCCAGTCACCTTCCTGCTTCGCCCTTTCCAGGGTGGAACCTTCAGCGCACTGACCTCATCATCTCCCACTGGCAGGAAAGCAGCCGGATTCCCTGGGGCACAGCAGGGCCCAGTGAGGAAGCCACACAAGGTGCTGCCCCTGTAAAGCCTGGCCTGGTCTGGATTACTCACACTTCACACTCCCTCTCTAATAGGCAACGTTACAGGAAACTGGTCCCAGAGCCTGGGTCTCAGGGCGACTCCCACCCCCCAATACCTGGGTCATGGGTAAGGCTCCCAGGGGCAGGAAGCAGAGGGAGGCTGGAGTTTGTGCTTTCAAAAGATCAAAGAGACAATGAGGGCCCAAAGATGGCAAAGTGGTTCTGATGCCAAAATTCATGACTGTATGTGTCATCCGACATTTACAGTCTCCACATACTGGGAAGATTGAAGTGTGCTCCCACTTACAGGCTGCAGAGATACTAGCTCCAAGGTTCCCAAACCCAGCTGCCCAACAGAACCCACCAGGGTGCTTTTTTTTACTGAAACATAAATTCGTAAGTCCTCAGAATGACTAAGTCAGAATTTCTAGAAGTGGGGCCTGGAAACTGGATTTTTCAGGCCCTGGAAGGACCTAGTTGCAGAGTCAGGTCTGAGAATGGCTGCGTGAGATGGCTTTCTGTGCCCCCTTCCCCAAGCCTAGAGACCTCGACATATTACTGAGTTTCCCTGGAATTCGTGGCCTGCCCACACGCTCCCAGATACACCGCTAAAATGCACTTCCTTGGGAAGAAACAAGAGAAAGAAAATGAAAAACAGAAACACAAATTCATTCCTAGCATAAACAAAAACATTGCAGCCCGGTCCTCCACTTCTGCCCAAGATGACTCTTCCCCAGCTCACAGGGCACAACTTTGAGGAGGGAGAGAGAGAGAGAGGCAGTTAGTTGCAAGGCTGATGCTTGAAGCTTGAAGTGGGTTCCTCTCTGTAGACCTGTGCCACAGCCATGCACCCACTTTGTATGAGCCACTGTCTGCATGGGTATCCCACATAACTCTTGAGCTACTTAACTCTTGAGTAATTCCTCAAGAAACAGCACTGCCTTCTCACCTCCTGCAATGCATGGAGAATCTACACGCCCATGCCTATACACACAGGCAGAGCTCAGCACAAGGGGCTACCCTTCTCGGGAGAACAAACTCTCCTGGTGGGACTGCCTCTGCCTTTAACCCAAACCCAAGTGGTTCTCCTGCCACAGCGCCGGACCTCAACCCCAATTCTGTACCGTTCGTGATACAAAGGGCAGCCTCGATTCATGCTTTAGAGAGGGCCATACAGTTTATGACCAAAGGAAGAACAGAAATGATACCATTTTCAAACTGAACTGGATCCCTTCTTCTACCCTCTAGCTCAAGTTCATTTCTCAGGCCCTCCTCCAAAAAGATCATCAAAAAACAAATGCTGTAAACATCAAAAGGTTCTAGAAGAGAAGGTAAAGAAGTCCATTCCCCTCTCCTCCAGGAACGTACCCTGACCCAACACACACCTACTAAAGGTAAACGTGCAAAAGATATAACCAAAATAACCAAAAGTTATTTTTATGCGCCATTCCTCAAAGAAGAAATAGAGACAGTGAAAATATTTACCTTATCCAACTTGGACAATGCAAATCCATATCCATCTACAAAACTGACTTTAACCAAAGAAAAACTGTAATAATAGTCATTGCCACACCTCAGACGGCTCCATTGTTTTGTTCTGTGATAGCCACTTGAAAAACAAATTATTTTATAGGCACCTGGCTCATTATGTATTACAAATTAAATCTTCATTTATCTACGCTGCAAACAGTACCTATCCATCGCCATCACTTAAAAACGCATTGCCCTTCTTTCTAGCCTTGTTAATTTCCAGATGCTAATTAAATTTAAACTCATAAAAGTATCTGTTTAGCATGCATGACAAGATCGTCCTTCAATATCCATTACCCACTGTATATTCCAGCATGTTTACCCACAGTTTTCTATTTGCTTTGTCATCTATATGCCTCAATTTCAAGGGACAGACTGGAGATTTAACCTGGAATTCAATCTCTCTCTTATTTCAATTCTACCCAAGTTGTACCCTCTGCTTGATGGCTTCATAAGCAACTTTCTTTCAAAATTGCTAAGAAGAATGACTTCCACATAATAGCACTTAAATAGGGAGTAGAAGGATGATAAAGAAATTCTGGGGGAAAGCTATAGTTCAGCCCCTTTTCACCAGGACATTACACAAAAAGAGAAGACTTGCAGTCTCTGGAGACCCACAGTCACTTATTGCCCTAATAAGGCTGACAGTCTAAAAACCACACAGATAATACATGGTGTTGTTCACGATCAGCACCTAACATAAAACACGCTACCACCCCACAGGAGTGTCCTGAAGGCCTGGGAGAGGATTCAAAGTATCACCCAGCAGAAATGATATTCACATTCTCTCTTCTCACTAACACAAGTCCTCAAAGCAGGGAAACAGCAGAAAAGAGAGAAGAGCTCTGCCTCAAGGCAGCTGTGTTCTGCTCAGAGGTGTCTCTGCTCTGACCTACCTTTCTCAGCTGGAGGGATGTTCTCTCGAGGACTTACACTGGTCCTTCAGATGTGTCTGGCCCATGTGAGGACGTCCACGCCTCCATGCCCATGTCAAAAGAGAAAGGGAATGTGTCACTACAGGCCCAAACAATTACCCTTTGCATCAGGTATAAGTAAAGGCTCCACAAAGATAAAGACAGTCTGTAGTACCACCTCACCTTCATTTAGCCCAAGAAAACGTAACATAAACACTTGGTGTCACAGTTCCACACAACAGAGCCTTCCTTATCCCCTCCAGCCTTTATCACAAAGCTTGACAAACTTTTCTATAAAAAGCCAGATAGTAAATATTTTAGGCTTTGAGGGCAACATAAAATCTCTGTTGTATATTCTTTTTCTTCTTCTTCTTTTTCCAACTTTTAAAAATGTAAAATCCACTCTTAGCTGGTGGTCCATAAAAAACAGACCACAGGCCAGATCTGGCTCATGATCCATGGTTTGACAACCTCTACCTTATTATAAAATATGAAGTAAAAAAAGTATGAGTTCTTCAATTCATGTAAAATACAAACTCCTTTTAAAGAAAAAAGAATCCTCACTGTTTTTTAATATAAATTTATTTTATTTATTTTTGGCTGCATTTGGTCTTTGTTGCTGTGCGTGGGCTTTCTCTAGTTGTGGTGAGTGGAGGCTGCTCTTCGCTGTGGTGCACAGGCTTCTCATTGCACTGGCTTCTCTTGTTGTGGAGCACAGGCTCTAGGTGCATGGGCTTCAGTAGCTGTGGCATGTGGGCTCAGTAGTTGTGGCTCACAGGCTCTAGAGCGCAGGCTCAGTAGTTGTGGCACACGAACTTAGTTGCTCTGCGGCAGGTGGGATCTTCCTGGACCAGGGCTCGAACCCCTGTCCCCCGCATTGGCAGGCAGATTCTTAACCACTGCACCACCAGGGAAGCCCCTCATTGTCTTTTAAGTGTACATCCGCAGACCCCTGGGTACCACAAATCCCAAACTGAGGACCGCATTAAAATTAAATCTGTGACTCTGAGGAATCCCGTATCACCAACACAGATAAATATACAAAATAAATTATCAGTACTATTATAAGGTGGTAGTGGTCAGAGGATCCAAAATAGCCTTATATTAATGTTTTTAGATTGCCTTTGAAATGAAAATCAACCTTTAAAAATTATTATCTAAAATATAGCTGTGCACTCCCAGAGGTCTACAGTCAGTACCACACATTGAACATGTAACACATTTCTATCATTGGTAAAACTCTGGTTAACATGACAATGATCTCACTGAACAAAATGTGTGGCAAAGCAGTATTTGCCCCATCTTACCCCTCCCCCACCTCACACTTTTAACCTGTTTGAATTGACTGCCATCCTTAGGGGTATGAAGAAGTGAGGGTGGTATTAGTTAGCATGTTGAGGTCAGAGGACCAATACACTAAATTCTCAACTTCTAAGTTCAAAAAGCCTTATTACAGGTAAAACACTGATGATGGCTAGGAGTCAATGAGTTCTAGCTGAGTCAAGTTTTTCCACTTTCTGCTCCAGCCCTTCATTCCAGACTGAAGAAAAAACAAAAACAAACAAACAAAAAAAACACTTTGGGGCTTCCCTGGTGGTGCAGTGGTTGGGCGTCCGCCTGCCTATGCAGGGGACACGGGTTCATGCCCCAGTCCGGGACGATCTCACATGCTGCAGAGCAGCTGGGACCGTGAGCCATGGCCGCTGAGCCTGTGCATCTGGAGCCTGTGCTCCGCAACGGGAGAGGCCACAACAGTGAGAGGCCCACGTACAGCAAAAAAAAAAACAAAAAAAAACCCTTTGAGTTGAGTTAAATTAAGGAAGCAAAGTTTGGAAAGGGGGTTATAGAAAGTTAGCCATGAGTATCAGAGGGGATCAGAGGGAGTTATGGAATCTAAGTTAAGTTTGAAGATCCCAGGATAGCTGATCTGTGCTTTGATTGCTGTTCAGAATTTTGAAAGGTAGCTGTATCATGGATGTGTCCTTTCCATAAGTGCATTGGGTGGAGGCAATAGAAATAGACCCAGGGATAACGCAGATATTGGAATTAGCCAACAAGGACTTTAAAACAACTACTTCAATCTGAATAGACATTTCACCAAAGAAGACATAGGTGGCCAATAGGCACATGAAAAAAATGCTCAACACTGTTAATCATCAGAGAAATGCAAGTTAAAACCACAAGGAAATACCACCTCACACCTGTCAGAATGACTATTATCAAAAAGAACACAAATAATAAACGTTGGAGAGGATGTGAAGAAAAGGGACCCTTCATACACTGTTGGTGGGAATGTAAATTGGTGCAGCCACTGTGGAAAACAGTATGGAGGTTCCTCAGAAAACTAAAAATAGAACTATCATATGACCCAGCAATTCCACTTCTGGGTATATTTCTGAAAAAAAATAAAAACACTAATTCGAAAAGATACATGCACCCCAATGTTCATAGCAACATTATTTACAATTACCAATGGAAGCAACCTAAATGTCCACCAACAAATGGATGGATAAAGAAGATGTGGTATATATATACATATATATATATAATGGAATACTACTCAGCCATAAAAAAGAATGAAATTTTGCCATTTGCGACAACATGGATGGACCTAGAGGGTAATTATGCTACATGAAATAAGTCAGATATCACTTAAATGTGGAATCTAAAAAGTAAAACTAGTGAATATAACAAAAAGACTCACAGATATAGAGAACAAACTAGTGGTTACCAGTGGGGAGATGGAAGGTGAAAGGGGCAAGACAGGGTTAAGGGATTAAGAGGTACAAACTTTTACGTATAAATTAAATAAGGTACAAGGATATATTGTACAACACAGGTAATATAGTCAATATTTTATAAATAACTATAAATGGAGTATAACCTTTAAAAACTGTGAATCACTATGTTGTACACCTGAAACATATATATATTGTACTATATACCTCAATAAAAACCAAACCAAAAAATAAATAAAATAAAACAACTACTTCAAATATGTTCAAGAATTTAAAGGTGAAGATGGACATAACAAGTGAACCAGTGGATGATCTCAGGAGATAAATAGATACTATTGAATAAAACGATGGAAAGTCAAAAACTGGAAAATACAATATTTGAAATGAATAATTCACTGGGTGAATTTTTCAGCATATTGGTCACTATAGAAGAAAAGGTCAATGAACTTAAAGATGCAGCAATAGACACTACAGACTGAAGCACAGAGAAACAGAAAGCTGAAAAATATCAACAGAGCCTCAGTGACAATATCAAGTAGTCCAACATACTTGTTATTAGAGTCATGAAAAGAGAGGAAAGAGAATGGGGTGATATAATGAAATATATTTGAGTAATGCAGTGAAATAATACAATGAAGATATAATTCTCCAAACTTGATAAAAACAATATATCAACCCACAGATCCAGTAAGTTCTACAGACTCCAAGCAGAATAAAAACAAAGAAAACAACACCTATTCACATCCCAGCAAAGAGCTGAAAACCAAAGTGAAAGACAAAACATTTTAAGAAGCTAGAGAAAAGAAGATACATTACATATAAAACAATAAAGATTACTACTGACTTATCATCAGAAAAGGTGGACTATAGAAGACAATGGAATGACATTTCTAAAGTGCTCAAAGTAAAAACTGTCAACCTAGAATTCTATATCCTGCAAAAATATTTTTCCAAAATGAAGGAAAAAAATCAAGATATTTTCAAATTTGGGAGAATTGGTCCCCAGAAGATACGTGCTGCATTTAGAAATATTAAAATGATATTCTTGAGGATGAAAGGAATTACACCAGATAAAAATTTGGTTATATGTAAACAAATGAAAAGTTTCACAAATAAAAAACACAGGGGTAAGTATACAAGGAGCATTTTTTTCCTTGTTTCTTAATTTCCTTAAAAGATAATTAACTAGTCAGGACTTCCCTAGTGGCGCAGCGGTTAAGAATCCGCCTGCCAATGCAGGGGACACGGGTTCAAGCCCTGGTCCAGGAAGATCCCACATGCCACGGAGCAACGAAGCCCGTGCGCCACAGCTACTGAGCCTGCGCTCTAGAGCCCGCGAGCCACAACTACTTAGCCTGCGTGCCACAACTACTGAAGCCCACGTGCCTAGAGCCCATGCCCTGCAACAAGAGAAGCCACCGCAATGAGAAGGTCAAGCACCACAACAGAGTAGCCCTCGCTCGCCGCAACTAGAGAAAGCCCGTGTGCAACAATGAAGACCAAACGCAGCCAAAAATAAAATAAATTTTAAAAAGAAAGATAATTAACTAGGCCATCAACAGATGAATGGTTAAAGAAAATGTGTTATATATATACGATGGAATATTATTTAGCTTTAAAAGGAAATGAAATTCTCATACATACTACAACATGGATGAATCTTGAAAACATTATGCTAAGTGAGATAAGCCAGACCCAGAAGGACAAACGTTTTATGATTCCTCTTATGTGAGATACTTAGGCAAATCCGTACAGAAAGAAAAACTAGAAGTTACCAGGGGCTGTAGGAGGAGGGTATAGGGAGTTACTGCTTAATAGCCACAGAGTTTCTGTTTGGGATAACAAAAATTTTGGAAATAGATAGTGCTGATGGTTGCACAACATTTTGAATGTAATTAATGTCACTGAAATGTACATTTAAAAACAGTTAAGTTCCTTGGTGGCCTAATGGTTAGGATACTGGGCTTTCACTGCCATGGCCTGGGTTCAACCCCTGGTCAGGGAACTTTTTTTGCAAGCCATGTGGCAAAAAAAAAAAAAGTTAAAATGGCAAATTTTGTTATATATGTTTTACCACAATTTTTTTAAGTAATCATGTAATATACCAAAAACTAATGAACCATGTACTTTATGTGGGTGAATTTTATGGTATGTGAATTTATATCTCAATTAAGCTGCTTTTTTAAAAACACAATTAATTGTATAAAACAAAGATAACAATGTATTGTGGTGTTTATAACAGGTGTAGAAGTAAAATGTAATACAACAAAAACACGAATGATGGGAGGGAGATAAATGGAAGCTTACTACTGTAGGAGTCTTACATTTATGTAAAGTAGAAGAATATTAATTGAAGGCAGACTGTGATAACTTAAGGAGGTATATCGTAATCCTTGGTGCAATCAGTAACGTACATACATACATATATACGTAAGGCACAGCTGATAACAACAAAAACAAAGAAGTAAACAAAAGTGATGGAAAAATCCATTTCCAAAACAACCCAGGTTCATGGTAGTTAAACTTTGTTCCCTAAGGTAATTTTCTCCTGAATCACCTCTTTCAATTGTTCAGGAAACACTGCAGTGCCATCTGTGAAGGCAGAGCTTCCCAGCCAGAGCTCATCGGTATGCTACAAATGGGTTATAGATATTCTACAAGATATTAATCCCCTCAGCCTTGGAGGTGACAAGAGGGTATGTGGGGTGACCCATGCCCACAGGCAGGTCACCTCTATCCTCAGATAACCTCATCTGGTGCTCCCTAGAAAGTGGCCAGAGTTGAGCAGAATCTAATGGCATGGTACACGGTCCCTGCAGGCAGCAGTCTCAATGAGCACCATCTAGGCCTCATCACCTGATAAGATGTGCTGAGTACAACAAAGGAAGTGCTCTACCCCGGCCATCTACAGAGCACACATTCACTGCAAAGCACACTCTGTCACAGTGAACATGGGGCTTTTGCAGCTACTAGGGAATTTCTTGTTCCAGATGTCCAGGGACTGCAGCATGTAAGCATGCAGCCCATGATGCAGCTGGGCAGTGAGGGTCACTGTCAGGGCTGGGAGATGGGGGGGGAGGCTCCTCAGAGACACACTTCAGGCAGTGGCCCCAAATCTGTCTTTGTATATATAATGAGCTATTTCTCCCCACTTGTGGCTTATGTGCCATTTTAGTAGTGTCCAAGTTACCAGCAAGTGATTGCTCAAACCATGTATGCAGTTGATATGCAAAAGTTCTATTGGATTAAAAGTCCATTACAATTATAAGATATTTTAATAATGCATTTGTCAACAAAAATAAAAGAACTGTCAAATCTTGTAAACATAATTTAAGCTGTGTTAAAAAGGTTGTTTAAAAATTTTTTTAATGTTTTAGCACTTAATTGTGTAAGCAAATTTTTTGTCAAGTAACTCTCATAATTGAAGAGATCAGAATTTTTAAAGCCTTGGTTAGGAATTGCATGTAACCACTTCAAATATAAAATATGAAATTAAAAATGTTAATTTTAATCCAGCTTCTCATTTAAAGCAAATGAGAATTTATTTATTACATTTTTGTAAAGATTTTATTTGTAACACTTATATCAATACTAGTCTTACATTTGATATCTTCCCTAATACTTTTGATTTTTTTCATATGATAATTACAAAAATATATAATAGATTTTTTCACCAAGCCCTATGTAGACACTCACAAATCTCCACAGTTTATCTCAATGTGCTGTACAAATAACATTTTCTGTGTTTGCCATGATGTGACAAAAGTTGGGAACCAGTGTAAACGGAGGCTGTCAAGTCTGAAACTACTAGAGCCATTGGATTACTAATAGGAGAAGCTCTGGAGAAGGAATAAAGGACAAAGGTCACACACTGGAAGGCAGGTCAGGAGACAGAGAGAAATCTAGATCATGTGAAAATGTTTTGATAATGTTAATGTATTTCTAATTCGAAAGAAAGTTTCCATATCGACATGAATGCACTGTTAGAGCAATCACACTGCAGGCAGCTTCCACACAACTGCAAGGGCACTTTGGGTTGGGTTTTTGTCCCTGGCAACCAAAAGAATACTAAATGATCCATTCCTGGTAGGAAGGGGATCTTGTAACCTAGAAAGTAGATATACTTGAAAGTTACATTCTTAGGGCTTCCCTGGTGGCGCAGTGGTTGAGAGTCCGCCTGCCGATGCAGGGGACACGGGTTCATGCCCCGGTCCGGGAGGATCCCACATGCCGCGAAGCGGCTGGGCCCGTGAGCCATGGCCGCTGAGCCTGCGCGCCCGGAGCCTGTGCTCCGCAACGGGAGAGGCCACAACAGTGAGAGGCCCGCGTACCGCAAAAAAAAAGTTACACTCTCAGAGGGGCAGCTACTATTAGTAGGAAAAGTTTATTGCTTAAATCAGGGGTCAGGCAACTTTATACCAAAAGTGCCTGATCGTGAATATTTTAAGCTTTGTGGGCCACATGGCCTTTGTTGAAATAGTCAACTCTGCCCTTATAGCATGAAAGCGGCCATAGACAATACATAAAAGAATGAGCATGGCTATGTTCCAATAAAACTATGAACACTGAAATTTGAATTTTGTGTAATTTCCACGTCACTTAATATTATTCTTCATTTGATTGTTTCAACCATTTTTAAATGTAAAACCCATTCTTAACTCATTAGTGTAGAAAAACAGCAGTAAGCAGGATCTGCCCTACAGTTTGTAATTTGCCAACCCCTGGCTCAGATCCCCCTCGCTAGATGAGGTGACAGCCCTCTATCGCCCTCCCAGGGCTGGAAAAGTAAGAGGTGTCCCTGGCTCAAAGTGGAAGGGACTTTTTATTAGATTTCCTCCAAGGCTAACTGTGCTTGGATGAGAGAACAGCCCAATGGCAACAGTAAAGAAATGCTTGCCCATCTTCTGAACTTCAAGTGTGTTCGTGACTGGCTACAACAAGTAAGCTTATGCTCTTTCTAATAATAGACTCTTCCTGCCACATGCCTCCAGACACTGTAGGATTTAGAGGTAAGATTATAATTCTTTCTTAATCCTGAACATTCTTGTACAATGAGATCCATTCCAATCTCTCCACTCTGTGAAGACATTGCAGGGAAAGACTTTCTTGGCTAGTACACAGTAGAAATTCTCTGAAATGGTGGGATGGTCTTAAAGCAGAGGGGGGAAAAGTCTCAGTGTACGTATAGAAATGGGAATGGTACACTCTTTCCCTCCCTAGAATTAGACTATGGCTCCTGAAGAAGGAAAATTATTACCTAACACAGGCCCTTCTGAAGCAGTGAGGGGTCTTTGGGGGTTGGAGAACTTTGTTGATCAAAATTAAAAAAGGAATTGGGGAAGGAAAAAGGGCAAGCATATTTCCCAAGCATCAAGTTGCCAGATTTAGAAAATAAAAATACACCCAGTTAAATTTGAATTTCAGATAAACAATACATCAGTTTTGTGTGTGACTACGTCCCAAATATTGCATCCTGTATTCTATCTGTCAACGCTTCAGGCTGTGGTGAGAGAAGGAACTGAGGGCTCCGGCACTGTCTGCAAAGAGGGAACTGGGACTTTAGGAAGCAATGGCTTCTGGGGGCCCCAAATGGCTGTCAGGGGCTTCTGGGGACTCATTAATCATCCATTTTTAGTTCTGATCTCTTACACTACCAAGCAATTTTCTAACCTTCATTTGGAATAAATGTCTGTCATTTTGTAAAGGCAACATGTTACTATAAGACTTTTATGCCATGTGTATAAAAGCTTGTGGCCCCCAATACCTTAAAGAGCATGGAAGACTGTGGCCTTAAACTCCACTGATTCCCTCTGTCTCTGTCCTCCTCACCCTCCCCTCTCACTCCCTGCACATATGTGTCTATGGAAGTGGGGGTGTGGGACTGTCTCTCTCTCTCTCTCTCTCTCTCTCTCTCTCTCTGTCTCTCTGTCTCTCTCTCTCTGCATTTTGGATACAATCTTAACTAGTTCCTGCTTAAATCACTCCTCAAAGACTTGAAGAATCTCAAAATTGGACTACTTAGATGGGTAAATTCCTTTTACGTCCCCACTGAGTTCCAAAGAACACTGATTCTTTCATTGACTGAAACAAGACTCTCACTTCTTCCAGCTCTGAACTAGCTATTCCCAAACTATAAATGTTCAATTACTTCCCAGACAGCAAATGCACATTTTTCTTCCTTTGTGCCGCATATTTTGCGTGGTTTGCATCATCATTTGCTAAATACACTTGGACACTCTTTTTACCTCTGGACCCATCTCTCAGAGCTTTGTGCGACTTCTCACCCTCTAGGAACAGCCCAGATAAATCACTGCATAGCAATTTAGCACACACAGAGGAGAAGAGTCCAATTTTCCAAATAGGGCCATTTGTTTAATTTATTTGGCTGCTAGGGAGTTGTGGGAATGGTGCTGATAAAACCATCAAAGCCCTTCAGTTTTTGTCTCTGATGGGAGAGTCCAAACATTCTCACCATTTCCATTTTGAAAAATGCATGTCTTCTATTCCTTCAACTGAGTGGTAGGTTAATGAGTCTCTATACCTTACACATAAATTATAAATATTCTTGACATCTATTCATTTTTTAATTAAAAAATTTTTTTAATGAAAAATCCATCTCCCATACACAAAGAAAGAAAGAAAATATTTTAACTTTTATGCCAACTGGAAAAGGTCTCACTTCGCAGAAAGCAAGTCAGGTGGTTAAATTTATCATACATCCAAGAGACAGATCATTGCACTAGAAAATTGGAGATCTGAGTTCTAATCCCAGGTTTGCCCCATAGATAAGGTCATTAGTCAAAAGTTCCTCCAAGACAAGAATTGTGTTCTGTACACTGTTTCCCTTTAGCTAATTGTTAACAAATAAAGGATAATTATATATGATTTATTTGCCTAAAATATATTATAAGTATAGATGAAGTCCCCTGGACCTCTTCAATCCTTTCCCCCACCAAAAACCAAGCGATAACCTCTACTAAAATCTGATATGTATCTTTACTAGGCTATGCCATAGTAAATACATAGTGTTAATTTTTGTGGGGTTTTTTTTCACATAAGTGGTCATAAAATACATAAAACTCTGCAGCTTGCTCTTTTCACTCTATGATATATTTTTGAGATCAGTCCAAGTTGATATGGATAGCTCTAACTCTTTACTCGTGTAATATTTCACCATCTGAATATACCATGTCCTATATATCCACTCTGGGGACATTTAGATTGTTTCCAATTGTTCTTGATAGAAACAATTTTAATAGACACTGTCAAATTGCCCTCCAAAGTCAGAAATCATTTAGCATTCCCACCAGAAGTGCAGCAAAGTAGTCCTTTCCCCACAACTCAACAACGCTGGATATTAATACACTTCATATTTGCCACACTAGAAGATAAAAATAAAGTAGTATCTTGTGGTGATTTTAATTTGCTTTTCCTCGCTAGCTTAGTGAGGGCGAACATCTTCTCAAATGTTCTTTAGCCTTTTATGTTTTTCCCTTCTGTGAATCCCATGTTTATATCATTTACTCATTTGTCTGTTGGTTTATTTGTTCTTATTAATTTATAGAGTTCTTCATAAATTCTGGACACTAATTCTTTGTTGTACATGTTGCTTTTGTTCATTTTTTGAAACTCCAACACATAGCAGAGCATCTGACTCTTACTAAGAGGTAATAATTATTTGTTGATTCCATGAATAAATGAATGTTGCCTAAAAACCACGTATTAGACACAGTCACTTTGTAGCTCGCAACAGGGCTATGGCACTTTCATTATTTAGCTATGAAGACCAGGCAAGTGGGTACATTAAATATGAGCCGCTAAATGGTGTGCCCTACTCATCTCTGAATCCCCAATTCTTAGAGCAGGGCCTTTTACAGAATGACAGCTCAATAAATACTGAACAAATCAAAGACCAGAATAGAAGAAAGCAAAAGCACCTCCTCCTTGATAGGGACAGAGGATTAAGAAGTACAAACTGGGCTTCCCTGGTGGCGCAGTGGTTGAGAGTCCGCCTGCCAATGCAGGGGATGCGGGTTCGTGCCCCAGTCTGGGAAGATCCCACATGCCGCGGAGCGGCTGGGCCCCGTGAGCCATGGCCGCTGAGCCTGCGCGTCCGGAGCCTGTGCTCCGCAACGGGAGAGGCCACAGCAGTGAGAGGCCCGCATACCAAAAAAAAAAAAAAAAGAAGTACAAACTATTATATACAAAATAAATAAGCTACCAGGATATATTATACAAGGAACATAGCCAATATTTTATGATAACTATACATGAAGTATATATAACCTCTAAAAATTGTGAATTACTATGCTGTACACCTGTAACTTATATCATATTGTACATCAACTATACCTCAATAAAAAAAAAAGAGCCTCCTCCCTCTCACATGCCTGAGAGACCAGATTTTCCATCCCATAATAAGCTAACAAAAAATTATAATAAAATCTGGCATGCAGCCAGTACAGAAGAATGTATTCCATATCTGCTCTGTTCCAAATCTCTTGATCTCCACAGCAAAAATGGGAAATTAGAGCCAAGTGGATACCTCACAAGAAAAGCAAATAAAGACAAAATGAATGCTTCGAGCCATTAGACTCAACTTAGGGAATTCATGGTAAAATCTGACTGCTTCGTCCACTGCTTCTTCCCCTGGGGACCAGGGAAAAGACTGAGGGGCCAGAACTGCTCCTCCCCCTTGCCCATCTCTTCCTCTGTCCTCCCCCCACCTCCCCATCTCTCCATTTCAAGATGCTCTCTTCTTTTTCTTTCCAGATTGTTGCTATTCTCTATAGAATGTTGATCCCTGGATTTTCCTGGATTGTCATGATTTCTGTTGAAAGACTCTCACAGCAGAAACACCACCCGCACTTATATACATATAAATATGTTTCTTTTCTTCTGCTTTCTTGCTCCATCAGGGCTCTGTGGAGCTATCTGGTTTAATTACTTCTGGCACTTTGCCCATCAAAATGTGCAATTCTTCAAAGGGATGGAAATGACAGTGAATCTGCCTCTTCCCGAGCAATCGAGGTTTTTTCCTTTGAATCCAGTTGTCTTGGAAACAAGCAAGTTTCATTGAACATACACCTACCGTAATGGTTAAAACATTAGCTAGAGGCATGACCGCCCCCCCACAATCCATTCTCTGTTTTGCCCATCTCACAGGCTGGTTGGCTGCTGGCGTAGAAATGGGCTGTGAGTGAAGACATCTGGATTCTAGCCTTACCTCCGAACCTATCCACATGGCTTTAGGCAAGTCAAATAACCTTTTGGAGCCTCTATTTCCTTATGAAAAAAATGGGAATAATAAAACCTCTTCTATCTATCTCAGACTCATTGGGAAGATCGAAAGAGGAGATAGACATGAAAAAGCACTTTGGAAACTGCAAAAAGCTAGGCAAATGTAATCACATACTTGAATTATCATTTTCCTCTTGCTCAAAATGCATCATGAAATTTTAGCTCAGATATGTATAAGTAAGTTCTCTGATTATTATCTTGTCCTAATGATAAAACAGACCTAAGCACCTAAGAGCTGAAAATGATCATCAGTGACCAGTGGTTACTCCCATTGTGGTCCATTCTGCTAAATGAAAAGTAACTCCACGCAGACAGGAGAGCTACGCCTGCTGCTGTTGACTGCTCAGGGTGTAGTACCAGGAACAGCCTAAAGTTACTTCTGTTTTAGTCATCCCTGGCTGCATAATAAACCACTCTACTCCAGTACTTAGTGGCTTCAAGCAATCCTTTTCTTTTGCTCACAATTTTATGAATCAGAAATTCAAGAAGGTCTTGCCTGGGGCAGTTCATCTGTGCTACATCCGGGCAGCTAGGGCTGGAGGATCCACTTCCAAGATGGCTTCTTCACTACATGTCTGACACCTCAATGCTCCTTGACTTCTGTCACTCTCCACTTGGTGTCTCAACCTCCAACACCTTTCCACATGTCTGAGGGCTCTCACAGCACTGTGGTCTCAGGATAGGTGCTTTTATTACATGTTGCCTGGTTTCCAAGAGGCAGGAAGCAGAAGCTGCTGGGTCAGTTAAGGGCTACACCTGGAAATGGCACGGCATCACTTCTGCCATGTCCTAATGGTCAAAGCAGAAACAGGGCCTGTCCAGATTCAAGGGAATGGAGAAACAGAATGTATCTTTTTTTTTTTTGGCTGCATTGGGTCTTCACTGCTGCTGTGTGCAGGCTTTCTCTAGTTGTGGCGAGCAGGGGCTACTCTTGGTTGTGGTGTGTGCGTTTCTCATTGCGGTGGCTTCTCTTGTTGTGGAGCACAGGCTCTAGGAGCACGGGCTTCAGTAGTTGCAGCATGCAGGCTCAGTAGTTGCAGCATGTGGGCCCTAGAGCTCACGGGCTTCAGTAGTTGCGGTGCATGGGCTCAGTAGTTGCAATGCATGGGCTCTAGGGCGCATGGGTTTCAGTAGTTGTGGCTCGCGGGCTCTAGAGTGCAGGCTCAGTAGTTGTGGTGCATGGGCTCAGTTGCTTCGCAGCATGTGGGATTTTCCTAGACCAGGGATTGAACCCCTGTCCCCCTGCACTGGCAGGTGGATTCTTAACCACTGTGCCACTGGGAAGTCCCCAGACTGCATCTCTTGATGGGAGAATGGCAAAGTCACATTGCAGAAGAGCATGTGGAGTGCGAGATAATGTTGCAGCCATCTCTGGGAGGCTCTGCCATATCTCCCTTGGCATTTGTCATCCCTAGCAAGGTATCCCCTAGTTCCGCCACACCAGGATTAAAAGTAACAGATTAATAAAGCACCTACTGAGACTCTGACCACTCTCAGACATTATTATCAGAGCTTGGTGCTTTCCAGAAGCCAAAGGAGCACCTACAGATCAGATTCAGGTTCCCAGGAAACTCCAGTTTGGATCATTCACATTTGGAAGAAAATGTGGTACCCCAGGCCTCTCCACATATAAGCACATGTCTAGGAGTACCTTCAACACAGAAACCAGCCTGATACAATGAAAAATGTGATATCAAAGGCCACACTCTGGTCTTGCTCCACACATTTAACATGTGTGTCATCTTGGATTAATTAGACAACCTCTCTGGGTCTCAGTTTCCTCATCTGGACAATGGGGGATTTATACCTCTACTAGTTTACCTTTCCACAATTGTTGAGGTTACCAAATGAAATAATGTATATAACATGCTTTTTTAGTTACGAAGCACTATGTGAATGTCAACTATTAAATCACAAAGGTAATAGAGGCAGATGCTGGCTTTGCCTCTTCATGGATATGTGACTCTTAACAAGTTTACTTTAACATTCTGTGCCTCCATTTCATCTTAAAAGTCTGGTTTGGCATGCCAGATTTTTAAAACATATCACAAATCAGCAGTTAAATGAAAAAATGCCAAACCATGCACCAAGAGAAAATTAATGTATGTTGTAGGCACCATAGGGTAGACTTATTGGTGTGGTTTTTCATTTAAAATATTAAGCCACACATGGGATGGCTAATGGAGTAAAATATATCTCCCATACTGTGGCTTAGAGAGGGCTCTGGAACCAGACTTCTGGATTTAGATCCTGACCTCAGCTTTGAACAACTGCATGATCTAGTGCAGAATACCTAACTTCTGCCCTCTATTTCCTCATCTATAAAATGAAAATAATATCACCTACCTCATAGGGTTGTTATAAAGATTAAATGACTCACTGCTCTGAAAACAGTATGTAAAAATACAGTAAGTATAAGTAAATGCTAGCTATTAGTATTCATCTCAGTCTTTTTATGTCTGCTATATATCTGTTATATATAAAAAAGTAGGGCTTCCCTGGTGGCGCAGTGGTTGAGAGTCCGCCTGCTGATGCAGGGGACACGGGTTCGTGCCCCGGTCCGGGAAGATCCCACATGCCGCGGAGCGACTGGGCCCGGGAGCCATGGCCGCTGAGCCTGCGCGTCCAGAGCCTGTGCTCCACAACGGGAGAGGCCACAACAGTGAGAGGCCCGCATACCGCAAAAAAAAAAGTAGGAGGTATCCCCACCCAAAGTTCAGTTCCAGTGTCAAGACTATGATGCCACACATCAAGAGGGTATGAACAGGTTTATTGCTCACATAACTGAGGTCTTGGTAGGGGGACAGCACATGGTAGGGCTCTTAAGCAGGTCCAAAATTACTTGAGAGAACAAGGAAAGGAAACAAGTCTGGGTTTTTATCGTGTTTAGAGAGGGGTGGGGCAGCCTAGGATGTGTATTCCCATATGGGAAAAGGGACAGTCTCCCACCAGCACCAAACGAGTATGCACTTTCTTATCAACTTGCCCAGATGTCTGGCATAAAGGGAAGAGGGACAGGTAAGGCTAAAAAGCTGTCAGAAGTTAAACAGTATCAAAATATGGCTAGGTTTCTCATTATAACATCATAAAGGTCCTTTACACTTCTTATTAACATACAACTAAGCCCATGGAAAAGATTTTGTTAGTGGTCACCTTTGTAAACTCTATTACTAGTTTTAATAGTTTTTCAGCTAATAGTCATGGGTTTTTAGAACAATTACTCTAACTGTAAATAATAAGAATTTTCTATTTTCCCTTTCTAAAAATTATAACTTCTATTTATTTTTCTTGTCTTAATGCATTTTCTAGAATATACAAAATTAAACATAATGGTGACAGTAGTCATTCCTACCTTGTTCCTGGCTTTAATGGGGATGCCTTTAGTATTTTACATTAAGAATGATCTTAGCCCACAGCAAACAGACAAAAAAAAAGAAATAAAAGAAATTCAAATTGGAAAAGAAGAAGTAAAACTGTCACTGTTTGCAGATGACATGATACTATATATAGAAAATCGTAAAAACACTACAAAATAATTAGAGCTAAAAAATTAATTCAGTAAAATTCAGGTTACAAAGTTAATACACAGAATACACTGTTGCATTTCTATATGCTAATAAACTATCAGAAAGGGAAACTAAGAAAACAATCCCGTTTACAATTGCATCAAAAATAATAAAATACCTGGAAATGAATCTAACCAAAGACATTGATGAAAGAAACTGAAGACAACACAAACAAATAGAAAAATATACCATGCTCATGGATTGGAAGAATTAAAATTGTTAAAATGACCATACTACCCAAGGCAATCTACAGATTTGATGCAATCCCTATCAAAATTCTAAAGGCATTTTTCACAGAACTAGAGCAAATAATTCTAAACTTTGTATGAAAACACAAAAGACCCGAAATAGCCAAAGCAATCTGGGGAAAGAAGAACAAAGCTGGAGTTATCACAATCTCCGATTTCAAACTATGCTACAAAACTGCAGTAATCAAAACAATATGATATTGGCACAAAACCAGACATGTAAATCAATGGAACAGAACAGAAAGCCCAGAAATAAACTCACATTTATATGGTCAATTAATCTACAACAAAGGAGGCAAGAATATACAATGGGGAAAAGACAGCCTCTTTAGTAACTGGTATTAGGAAAGCTGGACAGCTGCATGCAAAAGAATCAAACTGGACTATTTTCTCACACCATATACAGAAATAAACTCAAAATGGATTAAAGACTTAAATGTAAGACCTGATCATAAAACTTCTAGAAGAAAACAGGCGGACTTCCCTGGTGGCACAGTGGTTAAGAACCCGCCTGCCAATGCAGGGGACATGGGTTCAATCCCTGCTTCAGGAAGATCTCACATGCCACAGAGCAACTAAGCCCATGCCCCACAACTACTGAGCATGTGCTCTAGAGCCTGAAAGCCACAACTACTGAGCCCACACGCCACAACTACTGAAGCCCACGTGCCCTAGAGCACATGCACAGCAACTACTGAGCCCACGCGCCGCAACTACTGAAGCCTGTGTGCTCTAGGGCCCGCATGCTGCAACTACTGAGCCCGTGTGCTGCAACTACTGAAGCCTGCACGCCTAGAGCCCGTGCTCCACAACAAGAGAAGCCACTGCAATGAGAAGCCTGTGCACCACAATGAAGAGTAGCCCCTGCCCGCTGCAACTAGAGAAAGACTGTGCGCAGCAACAAAGACCCAACGCAGCCAAAAAAATTTTTGAATTTAAAAACTAATAGGCCATACACTCTTGGACATTGGTCTTAGCAATATTTTTTTGGACCTGTCTCTTCAGGCAAGGGAAACAAAAGCAAACATAAACATGGGACTACATCAAACTAAAAAGCTTTGTGCAGTGAAGAAAACTATCAACACAACAAAAAGACAACCTATCAAATGAGAGAAAATATTTGAAATGATGTGACCAATGAAGGGTTAATATCCAAAATATATAAACAGCTCAAACAACTCAATATCAAAAAAGCAACTGACACAATTAAAAAATGGGCAGAAGAGACTTCCCTGGTGGTCCAGTGGTTAAGACTCTGCATTCTCAATGCAGGGGGCACAGGTTCAATCCCTGCTTGGGGAACTAAGGTCCCACATGCCTCACAGATTGATCAAAAAATTAAAAATTAAAAACTAGGTTTTTTTAATGGGCAGAAGACTTGAATAGACATTTTTCCAAAGAAGACATACAGATGGCCAACATCACTAATCTTCAGAGAAATGAGAATCAAAACCACAATGAGGGGATTCCCTGGTGGCGCAGTGGTTGAGAGTCTGCCTGCCGATGCAGGGGACGCGGGTTCGTGCCCCGGTCTGGGAAGATCCCACATGCCACAGAGTGGCTGGGCCTGTGAGCCATGGCCACTGAGCCTGTGTGTCCCGAGCCTGTGCTCCGCAATAGGAGAGGCCACATGAGTGGCCTGTGTACCAAAAAAAAAAAAAAAAAAACCACAATGAGATATCACTGCACACCTGTCAGAATGGCTATCATCAAAAATTCCACAAATAAATGTTGACAAGGATGTGGAGAATAGGGAACCCTCATACACTGTTGGTGGGAATGTAAACTGGTGCAGTCACTGTGGAAAACAGTACAGAGGTTCCTCAAAAAATAAAAAACAGAACTACCATATGATCCAGCAATTCCATTTCTGGGTATTTATTCAAAGAAAACAAAAACACCAGTCTGAAAAGATATATACACCCCAATGTTCACATCAGCATTATTTACATTACCCATGGAAGCAACCCAAGTGTCCATCAACAAATGAATGGATAAAGAAGATGTGAGATATATATAGATAGATAGATAGATAGATAGATAGATAGATATCACAATGGAATACTACTCAGCCAGAAAAAATAATAAAATTTTGCCATCTGCAACACATGGATAGACCTAGAGGATATTATGCTAAGTGAACTAAGTCAGACAGAGAAAGACAATTACTGTATGTTATCACTTATATTTAGAATCGAAAAAATAAAACAAACAAGTGAAAATAACAAAAAAGTAACAGACTCACAGACATAGGGAACAAACTAGTGGTTACCAGGGGGGAGAGGGAATGGGGGAGGGGCAACATAGGGGTAGTGAATTAAGAGGTAGAAACTATTATGTATAAAATAAGCTACAAGGATATATTTTACAATACAGGGAATATACCCAATATTTTATAATAACTCTAAATGGAGTATAATCCGTAAAAATTTTGAATCACTATGTTGTACACCAGAAACTAATATAATATTTTAAATGAACTATACCTCAATTTTAAAAAAAGAACGGCAAAAGGTATTTATGTAAAAGTAAAATTTTATGATAATAAATAAAACAGATGTTAGAGGTGTCTGACAATTCTTAGGAGTGAAATGGCTGAAAAGAAGTTCAGAAGCCAAGCTCAGACCATCACATATCCATGCATTCATGCACAGAGTAGCATATGAACCTGAACATTTAAAAAACATTGCCAAAAGTCATCCTGTGGATATCAGCACACTTAATGGAATTGAAATCATGATTATGGCAAGGAAAGTCCATGCCTTATCCACAGGAAATAGAGAAAGGATGGAAGATAACGACACCAACCAAGAAATAATTTATCTCTTGGAAATACATGAAACTGACAGAGAAGACTGATAAAAAATTTCAGGGTGAGGATAAATTAGACAGACATAGATACGATATTTTGATGGAGAATTTGGAATATTGGAAAATTCTTAAAAGGAATAATTATACAAAGAGAGATCCAACAGAGTAAGGTTATTTAATTATAATAACTTTGAAACAATAACTTTGAAATAAACTAAAATTGCGTATTAATTAATTAATAAGTAAGCCACAAAGATTTATAGCATAAGGAATATGGTCAATAATATTATAATAACTTTGTACACAGATGGTTACTAGACTTATCATGGTGATCATTCCATAATGTACGCAAATGTCAAATCACTATGTAGTATACCTGAAACTAACATAATATTGTACATCAATTATTTTTTATATTTATATTTAAATATCTCAATTTTTAAATTAATTTAAATAAATGGGGGAAAAAAGAATGATCTTAGCTATTAGTTTGAGATTGACTTTTTCTACCATATTAAGAAAATCTCCATCCACTCTTTTAGTTTATTAATGGATACTATCAGAAATAAATATTAATTTGTATTAAGTATCTTTGTGAAATATATTATAATGGACTTACATTTTAACAATTTGTTATGATCTTGAATACAGTGTTTTCCCTAAATGAATGGAATGTTTCTTCATTCAAGTGAACATTATTGGACATACAATATAGGAAACTTGGACTTAAATCTTAGCTCATTTTACACACTAGATCCAAAATTTAAGACCTTAGTGTATTATTCACTAGGACAAAAATTGAGGAGAATTTTCTTTGTACCATATTTCAGGTGAGGGGAGAGCTAAAGGAGCTATTTATTTTAGATCCTCGTATAATCTACTGTGGGATCCAAATGAACGTTTCCAATTTTTCATTTCTAATTATTCTAGGACTCACTTGAAAGATGTTCATTCAGATTTTTACAGCCCGCATAAAAGTCTTCTAAAAATTTTACTCCTTCTCAGCCCACAGTTTTTTAAAAGCTACCAGCAATTTGCCTTATCTTTCTTGTTTAACGTAAAAGAAGCCACTCCAGCCGACATAAATGTCATGAAAGTGAACCAGGGATTGATATCATTTCCTGAAGGCTAGTTGAAGTCCATAGTATATGGCAGATTTTTCATCAGGAAGTTTGCTGAAAAGTATGCTTTCTGAAATAATAGGGGCAGCTCTCCAGAAGCACCCTGCATATTCCCATATTCCGTCAGCCCCTCCCCTACCTCCTTCCCTTGGTCTTTAATTCCTCTAGCGATTCCTCAACTCCTCTGGAATGTGAAGAGGCTGGGAAGGCAGCCTCTCCCTAGGAATAAAACCTTTGGATAATTGTGGTTACTTGCAAATGCTTGTAAGGCCTTCAGTGGTTTTGTGATGGTTAATTCCACGTGTCACCTCGACTGAGCTAAGAGATGACCAGATAGCTGATAAAACATTATTTCTGGGTGTGTCTGGGAGGGTGTTTCCAGAAGTTATTAGCATTTGATTTGGTAGACTAAGCAAAGAAGATCCTCTCACCACTGTGAGTGGGTATCATCCAGTCCACTGAGGGTCTGAATAGAACAAAAAGGCAGAGGAAGGGTGAACCGGCTCCCTTGGCTTCAGCTGGGGCATTCATCTGCTCCTGCCCTCAGACACTTGCTTCCCTGGTTCTCAGTCCACAGGGTTTGGACTGGAACTATACTGCCTTCCCCGGGGCCTCCAATTTACAGAGGGCAGATCATGGGACCTCTCAGCCACCATACTCATGTAAGACAATCCTTCATAATAAATTTCTTTCAGTGTATCTATAGATATAGATAGATAGATAGATAGATAGATAGATAGATAGATAGATAGAGATAGAGAGAGAGAGAGAGAGAGAAAGAGAGAGAGAGAGAGGTATAGATATCCTATTGGTTCTGTTTCTCTGGAGAACCCTGACTACATACAGGGTTCTAGTGCAAAAATATCTGGCCACCCAGACTGAAGAATAAACTTAAATAGGGGCCAGTCAAGGCAATCAAATTCAGTTTCTTACTTTGCAGTTCACTTGCCAAGGAGGTTTAGAATAATCTTGCACCTGCCTAAGCATCTTCTTTTTTCCACATTAAAAATATGGGTAAATCTTAAATTGTTTTTTAAAGACATTCTCAATAATAATAAGACGAATTAAAGTGTGTATAAAACTGAACCTTCTGATGCTCAGACAGAAGTAGGGAAAACAACGTCATTAAGGGGTGGTTTTGGTTCAGAGGACCTGACTCCTATTTTTTTTTTTTAATAAATTTATTTATTTATTTTTGGCTGTGTTGGGTCTTCATTTCTGTGCGAGGGCTTTCTCTGGTTGTGGCAAGCGGGGGCCCCTCTTCATCGCGGTGCGCAGGCCTCTCACTGTGGCGGCCTCTCTTGTTGCGGAGCACAGGCTCCAGACAAGCAGGCTCAGTAATTGTGGCTCACGGGCCCAGTTGCTCCGCGGCATGTGGGATCTTCCCAGACCAGGGCTCGAACCCATATCCCCTGCACTGGCAGGCAGATTCTCAACCACTGCGCCACCAGGGAAGCCCCTGACTCCTATTTTTTAATACACATGGAGAGAATAGGGACAAAACCCCTAAACTCGCCTCTAGGACTGAGCTATGGTTGGCCTCCAAGAATTCTAAGAAGGAGTAAATATTTTCTTCCTGTAGAAAGTTAAAAGTGATAGACCACCACACACACAGAGAGGGTGAGAATCACTGGCCCCAGTGACCACACCATAAAAAGGGCAGGCATGTCACTGACCTCAGTCTCAGGCTTCATATGGTACTCCCACTAGGTCCAGGTTCACAATGTATCAGATTCAAACCCAGCAGAAAAGTAAGCAAGTTTTGCTATCCACAGTCCCAGGAAAACCCGGGACTCATTGAAAGGCAGCATCACATAAGACCCTAAGCAAAGACTCTGGAGCAACATGCCAGGATACAAATCCCAGCTCTACCACTTCCTAGCTACGGATCCTTGGGAAAGTTATTGGATGTGATAGGCATTTCACTGCTCGTCAAAATCTAGTTATATTGATTTATTCATTATACTGATATTATTCATCCCCTGCCCCTCCAAACCCGTTCTCCACCCTTCACCACCCTGAGCCGTGCCTGAAGACGCTGACTTGTACAGCTTACATCAATGGGCACCCTCGCCTTCTGGCTTCTAGTTGCATTAAGCAGGAGGTGCTAAAGGAAACGAGAGCGTGGAAGGAGTGTGAGATCAGAGTATTTATTCTCCCTGGGGTGTCAGTAGTTGCATTCCCCTATTTTAGGCCGTAGCCCCTGTTGGGTAGCCCTCCTTGATAGCCATGGCTGGCTGAGAGCTCTGACAGATGCGGTCTCATGCGTTTCTGGTAGCCATTCCCAGTTCAAGCATAGGAGTAGCAACAGTTCTCTACCACTGTAGCCCTGGGGGTGCTTTACCATCCCTTACTTATCTTCTTTAAACCTGCCCACACCTTTTTTAATCATCTCATTATTAAACTTTTCTTGATTTCCCCATCTGTGCCTTCTGACTATGATTCTTCTCTACTTCCTGTTACATGGGAGGATCGCAGCCAGGGCTCTCCTGCCTTCCTTAGATCAATTCCAAGCTCACAGCAACAACTCCAGCACCGGAGAGCAGCATCTGCATTGTACCTATTAAATAAAGTGCCTGTCTTTGCTGTTCCTCCAGGATTCCCTATACTCTGGTCAGCAGTGGCTGCCCCTCCAGGCTCAGCCAAGCAGCTGATGCGAATAAACCCCAGAAGCCAGGACAACGGGAAAACAGCATTTGAAGTAAAACTCTCCAAAAGCCTCAGGCTGGGTGTTATGAGATGGAGATGGGTAGGAGATGGGTCAGAGATGGAGTGAGGGCTAGAAAGAGGCTCAGATTTCCAGCAATGTGGGACACAGAGAATACACAGAGAATGAAAACGAGGCTCAGAGAAGTTGAGCAACTTGCCCAAGGTCACACAGCTAGTAAATGGTGGCACCAGAGTTGGATCACAGGCCTGGCTGACTCTAAAGTCATATAGGCTTCATGGCAGGCTGGGATTAAAGGGACTCGGAGGACATCTACCAAATGTTCATTGTCAGGGAAATCAACTCTTTTGTAAACCACAGCATGTACTGTTTTAGTTAGGATGTTTTCAGCCGAAAACAGCAGAAAACCCAGGTACCAAGGCTTAAGCACGGAAGTCTGAGGTGAGGCGGCTGCAGCATGGGTGCACTGCTGGCTCAGTGTCAGGGGTCTGCCTGGGCGCCACTTCTCAGTTCTTCTCGTAGCTTCCATCCTTGTGGTCAGAAGAAACAGTACCATGCACCAGTTCCTCACAGAGCAACATCCAAAGCAAAAAAGAAATCTCCCATTCATGACCCCTATTAGGAGGGAGAAAAACTTCTGAAGTCCCCCAGAAGGCACACCCTACACCTCGTTGGACAGTGTTGGGTTTGATGCCCACTCCTGAGCCACTCACTGGCAAATGCGAATGAATTACTAAGATTGACTTGGACTGGAGCTAGAAAGAGCCCCACTATCCCTGGGGCATATGGCCACCCAGTACCTTAGCAAACTGGGGATCTTTGGCAGGGAAGGGGTGGAGTGCTGATGATAGGCCTCCAACAGTGTTACCACATTACTACCTTCATCCAAAGAGGTCCCAGTTACTTGCCTTAATTTTCCTGGAGGGCTTCCCTGGTGGCACAGTGGTTAAAGAATCCGCCTGTCAATGCAGGGGACATGGGTTCAATCCCTGGTCCGGGAAGATCCCACATGCCGCAGAGCAACTAAGCCGGTGCGCCACAACTACCGAGCCCGCGCTCCAGAGCCCGTGCTCCACAACAAGTGAAGGCACTGCAATGAGAAGCCCGCGCACCCGCAACGAAGAGTAACCCCCGCTCGCTGCAACTAGAGAAAGCCCGCGTGCAGCAATGAAGACCCAACACAGCCAATAAATAAATAAATAAATATTTTAAAAAAAAATTCCTGGACGTTGTGTACCATTGATGTCTGAGATGTGAATTCTCAGAGAGAACAGAAAAGCTGTCCAATGCATTTCTCACAACCAACAGTGATGAATCAACTATGTAATGAAGCAACAATGAAACTAAATGAAAGGGACAGGAAAACAACTGTAATCAAAGATGAATTCTTTTAAGAAGTTATAGTTAAACAAGCAGAACACAAGCTATTGGAGGGGCCAAGAGGCTCTAAATCCAATAAAGAGCTGAAATTCCCACATAAATCTATGCAGACTCTGTGCCTACAGGACAGGTGTGGCAGAAAAATACTTCTCAAGGTCCACATACTCTGTCTTCGTGTGGTCTGCACATTACAAGCCGGATAGAAAATGTGAACATACGGAAAGCAAGAAAAATATGAAGCTATTTTACATAATAATTATATTCAATTAAATTCAATAAGCACTAAGCATCTATTAAGCCCTTCAATATCTCAAGTAATATGTGAGAGCACCGGGCGTGAATCAGACAAGGTTTCTGCCTTCAAGGAGCTTATGATGAATAAATCACAGGCTTACAGAAAAATTCGCTTTAAGCAAACTGGTTTCCTCAATTCACTTTCAGTGAATTTAATTTGGCTAAATGACTTTGGGGAAATTGATCTTCAACAAATTGATCTGCTGCCCATGCGAGCAACTAACTTTGGAATGTCATAAGTGGTATGAAAGGAATACAAATAAGCTGGTTTGGGAGCTGAAAGGTGGAAGGGAAGAATTTCTAAAGGGACAGTTGAAAGGGTCTTGAGGAATGAGTAGGAGTCTAACAGATATTGAAGGGACGGGAACTGTGTGACACAGAAGTGCTAAAGTGCCAGGCCTGTTTTGTGATATCAAATTCCAAGGCTTAGGCTTCCCAGGTGGTGCACTGGTTGAGAGTCCGCCTGCCGATGCAGGCGGCAAGGGTTCGTGCCCCGGTCCGGGAAGATCCCACATGCCACGGAGCGGCTGGGCCCGTGAGCCATGGCCGCTGAGCCTGCGCGTCCGGAGCTCCGCAACGGGAGAGGCCACAACAGTGAGAGGCCCGCGTACCACTAAAAAAAAAAAAAAAAAAAAAAAAAATTCCAAGGCTTAAGCAGATACTCTACCCATGCTCCCTCAAAGGCACAAAAAAGTATTTTAGTTCCTACTGTCTTTTCAAAAGTGACTGCTGTAGTTAGGCAAAAACAAGCACAAAAACAAGCCTGCCAAACTAAACCAGCCATCTTCTTTTCAATGCTTCCATGAGACCCACTGTTGGCCGTCCTGTTTGCCGACCTAGACCTGTCCTATCTGCTCCCACCCCCAACTAAGTCGAGAGAATGTGACTGGCAATCACAGGCACTAGAGAATGTTCTTCAGACTAACAACCCCTGCCCAGGCCAATCAAACGCAATAAAATTGTAAGGTCTAATTATTCCCTCATTTCCCCAGTTTGAGGAAAGCCCTTCATGATCCATGTCTGGGATTCCTCTTCCCAGTTTTCTGGTCATAAAACAATTGTCTCTTAAAGGGAACAGGCCCTTTAAAGAGAAAAACAGTCCACTCTCAAAGTTATTCAAATGAAGTTTGCTCTCCCTGGCCCTTTATCAGAGAAGGGTATGCAGCAACCAAATTTGCTAGCCAGATGGCTAAAGATTTCTGAATATCTGGAGGTCCATCATGTCACTCAAGTGCATCATTTTTTCTAAATACTTTTTTTTTTCCTCTTTCTCTTTTCCTCTCTGCATTGGAGCCTCTACCCATGAAACTGAAAGATTTCTAGTAGAAATTCCTTTGTTGCATCAGCTTTAGAAATATGGATTACAGTATTCTGTGAAAAACATTTATTACCCTGAACTGTGACTCAGACATTGTTGCATTTCTGGGGTTATAGATTTTCTTTCAGCTAAACCAAGGCTCTAAGTCACAGTGACAGTTGTAATGTGTGTAATACCACAGTACCAGATTCTATTACACACATATTTTTGCTAGAGGTTTACGATGTTAAAAATATTTCTTCTTTTTTCCAATACCTTTCTGTACCTGTTGTGTAAATATATTAGAACCTATAACACCAAAGTCAATTTCCAGATGAAATGTGCACAACAGTAGTTTGTCCTTTAAAGAAAAAAGAGAGAGAGGGGAATGCTGCATACAAGCTAACGATATTCAAGTATTGAAATATACAATATTGAATTGTAATAAAAGATGAATGAAAAAAAGTGTGCGTCACTGTGAGGGATGGAGAAGGTTACAGAAAGCTGAGGCCATGAAAGGATTTATCATGGGTGTTGCTGCAGGCATTGCGTTGAAAAATCTGCAGACCTATTTGCAAGTGTATTTTATGGGAAAATAGAGCAGTCTACTGAGGGAAGAATTTCTAAAGATTATCTTTTACACAAGATTAAGATAAAACTTAAGAAATATGTGAGAGAAATCTCAAGGGAGTGGAACTTCAAATTCATCAGTGGGTTCTGACAATTTCATAAATGCAGGAAGAGGTCTTTGTTGAAATGCCATTGCTACTGTAATTTTTCAAGGTAGGTGAAAACAGGCACACATGGAAGAATGAAGTGAACTAATTAGCACACCCTCTTGCAAAGCCGTAATCCATTAGAGAGCCAGGCCAACAAATCCTTCCACTTTTCTTTAGAATCCAAATTTTATTTAACATGCACAACAGTTCTCCTGGGTACTTAACCATATTTCTCTTTCTCCTAAAAGACTCCAGTGTGACTAATGCTTTTACAGGGGAAAAAAATCTGACAGCAGATTTTTTTTTTTTGACTTAAATCATCTAAGGCAGAGGGTGAAAATAGAGCAAGACCAGAGATATTTTAAAATTCCTTCTTTTGACTAAGTTTTAACTTCCTATACTTTTCTATCTTCTGCTTAATCAATAATAAAAAATAAAATTACCTGAGTTTCACTTTACCTTCTACATTTATGTGGAAGTGGTAAAAGATAAAATGCTCTAAAGGAGACAGAATGAGAAGAACTTGAAGACAGATCAACACAGTCAGCTCCATACCCCTCCATGAGCGACGATGTCCACCTTAGAGTTTGTTCTCCTCAGTGACAGAAAGTCACTGAGGTGACTTTCTCAGTGACAGAAAGAGCAATTGTGATGTTGTCCAATTTCAGTTCACTCAGTGATTACTGAAAGAAACCTTTGAGAATGTACAGGATTTAGGTTTTTTGTGCAGCGGTTTTGGGGGGTTTTTTTGAGGAGGGTGTGGAGGCCGTTGGAGTCTGGTATCTCACTGTCCTAGATTTCAAGTGTAAATCCAGAATTCAGTAAAAAGAAAAATATTAAAATTCCTGTCCATAATAACAACCTAGCGCCATAAAAATATTTGTACCCTTCGATCTAGTCATTCTACTTCTGTGAGTCTCTCCACAGAAAATGATCGAACATGCAAAAAGACTTAAGCTCAAATATTTAGATGCAAGACTACTGCCAATACAAAAGGAGAAAATAACTCTTTTAGTTACCTGCTCAATAGCCAAATTCATCTTCTTAGCTCCTTGATAATTTGTTTAGGTGGTAGTGGCCAAGTCCCAGAGGTAAATCATGATTAGTCCAAGAACCGGCATGAGACCAAGTTCTGGTCAAGGAGATGTAAGGGAAAGCATCCTTAGAGGGATTTCCAAAGTACAATTACTAAATCAAAGGGTATAAATAGTTTTAAAGCTCTTAAAACTTGGCAAAGTTTTCCTCTTCTCCTCCCCTTCCCCACCCAAAAAAAGCACATATTTTTTTTAAATCCCTTTTCGACTTGCCCCCTTGTTTCCTGCTTAGGGTTCAAGTATGTAAAGACATTAACCTACAGTGGTTTGGCACTGTGGCAGCCATCTTGAAACTATTATAGAAAATCCTGATGAACCACAGAGATACCAACTTATTATCACCCTGATCAACCCTGTAACCACCTACTTTCAGACTTTCAGAACCAACTGCTTTTATTTAGACTGCATTTCAAAAGCATTCTAAATGAAATACATCTGTGTAATAAAACATTACAGTTTTTCAAAATGATGCCTATGAAGTTTTTTGACATGATGGAAAAGCTGATGATATAACATTAAGTAAACGAATAGTAGGTTACAAATCTGAATTTAGAACACAATATCAGCCATGTACAAATATGTGTAGAAGAAACTGGAAATGACACAAAATGTTAAGAATATTTGCCTCTACATGATGGGATCATAAGCCATTTACCTCTCTGCTTCTTTGTGTTTTTCTATATTTTCCAAATTTTACACCATCAGTATATAGTCATCCCCTGGCATCCACAGGGTATTGGTTCCAGGACCTTGGTGGATACCAATCTGCAGATGCTCAACTTCCTTATATAAAATGATGTCATACTTATATTGCTTCTACTAACAGAAGACAGAAAGTCAAACAGAAAAGACTCCTGTGAGTTCAGAGAATTAAACTGAGAAATTATGTACGAACTCAAAAATAATATCCAGGGTAAATATGGCCAAGTACCATTTTCTAGCCTAAGGGCCATGCATTCTGATCACCTTCAATACCCTCACTTATCTTTTAAGCTAGAAGGGGAGAATTTTTTGAATTAAGTACAATCTCTGATAACCACATTATCTAACGTCACTAGTAACAGAACTATCACAACTTTTTCCTTAAGAAAAATAAAATGGATTTTGTTAATTTTACAAAAGTGACTCTAACTCATTGTAAAACAAAACACTCAAGCAAAACAGAAGATATTGTAGAAGTAAAAGCTCCCACCACACCAGTCTTTGAAAGTAACCACTGACCACGATTAACAGATCCGTGTGCATTTTCCCAAACACTCTGCTAGGGCATATGCAAACTATGTCAGTTCTTACAAAAGTTGCCCCTTTTTTCCCCTTGGCATTATGTTGTGGACATTTTCTCTGTCTATATATAAGATGACCTCATTCTTTCTAATGGCAGCATGGTGCTCTATTGAACAGGAGTACCACAATTTATTTAGTGGACATTAGGTTGTTTAGAATTTTTTTCTGCCACTGAGGTTTGAAGGGACTATCAATAATAGTCAATTGTCAATAGTATCAATAGTAATAGTCAATAGTATCAATAATACTCTCCATTTTCCTATTGGATTTCAGAATAATTGAAAGATAAAGACACAGGATTCAGATATAGAAATAAAATATCACTTTCATTACTGATTAAGTGAATTCTAGAGAACATGGCTTAGGTGTGAGAGTCTAATGAGTTTACTAATAAGATACCCACCACCACCAGAATCTAACTTGAACCTCAAAACTGCAGGTTGCCCCATAGGGCCAGAGTTCATCCTGTGACCAAGAGCGGATGGGAGTACAATGTCACTGAAGGTAGGTGGATCCAAGCAAGGGGAGAGGAAGGGACCAAACAGAAATGCTCAGCTGTTTGTCCCAAACACACAAATAAGAACCTTCACTCTTTCCCAGGGTTGACGTAAGTGAGTTCATGGGGCAAAAGGCCAGGAATACTAGTCTGGTGAAGTTCCTTCCACATGGAAACATGAAGCCAGGAGACAGGATGCCTCTGCCCACACTGTTCCAAACTATTACAATTACACTGACTATCTTTGTACAGATAAATCTGTGCTATTATTTGACCTTTGCTGGAGGATAAATTCCTAGACTGCTAGATAAAAGAGTGGGTCTATTTAAAATCTAGAAAGGTATTCCAAAATCCCCTCCAAAAAATGTGGTATCAATTTACACTCCCACCAAGAGAGTATGAGAGTGTTTATTTTGTCCCTCCTAGCCAACTACCTTCATTTTTAAACTTTATCAATGTATTATACAACAGATTGTTATAATTTGCATGCTTTTGACTACCAATGAAGTTGAACGCTTTTTCATAAATTTACCGGGCACTCAAGTTTCTTCGTCCATGGCTGCCTATTCAGGAATGTGCACTTGTTTTTCTAGCAGTGATAATTCTCTTGGTTTGCACTTTCCACCCTCTCCTGTCCAGTCCTCTTGCAAACAACCCTACAGATTTATGAGACATCCAGATGGCATCAGAGGTGGCACCTCCATGAATGAATTCAGGTTTTCCTGGAAATATAAGCCAAGCAAACTTGTTCCTTTGGCTTCCGTAAAACTATGTTCTAGTGAAATTACTTAAACAGTCTGAACACGACCATAACATTAAATGCCAAATATTACTGGAATTAAGAGGTCATATTTGAGGTCTAGCTCTGTCATTTAATAATCTGGGTTACCTGGGGTAATCCACTAAATCTCTCTAACTTCCAGGGGCTTCTTCTATCAGATGGCAGTAGAATGAAAATAAGCAGGTCAGTAGTTTTCAAGACCTTTTTTTTTAGCAGCAGAACCCTATGTGAGCACAAAATGTACAAAGGCAAAATTCAGAATGACTCTGTGCAAAGTGAAGATGGCAGACCCCTAAACCCTAACTATACGGCCTCTGGCTTGTCCCCAGCAGCGGCCCCTGGTACACTCCCCATGGAATTCTTACAACACCAACAGGTCCAGCTTGAAAACTACTGACCTCAGGAGAACTGTAAAGTGCCTCCCAGCTGTGCTCTAGACACAGTCAGGATTTTCAGGAATGGAAATTCTGAATCACTCTAGTATATAAACAAGTGCTTCTATATTTCCTAAGGGCCTGTTTAATTTTGGCATGCATCTACACGTGAAGATTAGTAAAAAAAATGACACAAAAAGCATTAGCATCTGTAACAGGATGACTCTAAGCTAGAATTGTCTCTGAGAACCCTTGAACCCTTAAAATACCCAGACTTGGAAAACTTTCTAATATCAATATTTTGTAAGATTGCCTTGTGAGGGGCCATAGGATCAAGGCTTGCCCTATAGGGGGGTTTCCTTTTCACGGGACTGGTCATTTATACTATTGATCGGCTTGAAAACACATCACCCCAACAGCAGAAAATAAGGACTTTAGGAAGTAGCCTTAAATCAGGTGAGGAAATACATCCCCAGGACTGGCTACATAATTTGTGGGGTTAGGCCAAAATGAAACTGTGGAGCCCCTTGTTCAACAATTATGAAGAATTTCAATATGGTGACAGCGGAGCATTCAACTACCTGTGAGATGGGACCTTGTACGATAGAACAGGTGGCTCATCTGCCCAGGAAGCTGGGCTGGGTATCACCACCTCTGGGCCTAAAGGTGCATTGGGCCCAGACTCAGGAATGATGATGTCTGAGGCGTGTCGGATATGGGCATGAATGAGGGGAAGTTAAGTTGGCCCTAGCCTCAGAGGGACTGGAAGCAGGCAGTGAACTGTAGGAAACCTGGGCCCTGGCCTGTTAAGGAGTTAAGTAAACTATCTTCTGCATATCACTGTCCTTTCATCGTCCAGGAGCCTTTAGTGAATCTCCTTAAAATGGACTCCACTTACACTTCGCACTTTTGGAAAAGAACTTCGCAGAATAGCCAAAGGATGAGCCCAGCTTCCTCTCCAGGGACCTCACAGTAGGACACGGAAGGGGACAGCTGTGCCTAGCAGGAGAGGGTGAGCATGGGCAAGTAACTGTGAAACAAATGTGATGGCTCCACCAAGTGCTATGCAAATGCTGATAAGAGAGTAGTGATTTCCTCCTGGGAAGTAGTCAGGAGAAATTAAACTGCAGTGAAGAGGTAACATCTGAATGACCCTTGAAAAAACTACAGGTGTTAGCCAGAGGGAAACACCACAAGATGAAGGACAAGCATGTTGCCATAGGCAAACATGGTCTGCTGTGGCCTTGGCTTTTAGGTATTTTGAAATGACCCACACGAGGTTGCCCTGTCCTTCCTTTGACGTGGTATTTCCTTTGTTATGATTTTGAGGAAATTATTCATTGACTAACTGGTGGTGAATTAATGGAACAATGTGTTTTTTAGAATCCTTTGTGAAGATATTTTTCAGAATTTATGTTAGGTAACCACTTGGCCCAAAGAATGATCCATACAGACTGTTATGGCAAATGACTTCACTCTCAGTGAACAAAGATGTAACTGGCATTGTTGTGAATAAATTTATGTTTATATTTTAGATTACTCCTTCAGGACAGATCCACAGAAGTAGGAATACTAGGTCAAAGGTTTTTTTTTTAATGTAAGGCTCTTAATATACACTTTCTATCTGCTTTCCAAAAAGGTTTTACCACTTAGCACTTCATCAATATATGAAGAAACTGCTTCATCCGTAACATGGCAATATAGAGTATGCTCATTCAGTCATCTTTCCCAATTTGATATGTGAAATGGTATTACACGCATTAAACGTGGTTGCTTTTAAGTTATCGGTAAAGTTGAATATTTTTAAAGATTTATTAGCCATTTGTAGATCTTTGATTGTCTTTGTCCTTGATTGTGGTTTGTTGTGGGTTTTTAATATTTATTTATTTATTTGTCTGTGTCAGGTCTTAGTTGCGGCACACGGGATTTTCTTTCTTTGCAGCATGCGGGCTCTTCCATGCAGCACGCGGGCTTCTCTATTGCAGTGCACAGGCTTTCTCTCTAGTTGTGGCGTGCAGGCTCCAGAGCACACAGGCTCAGTAGTTGTGGCAAGCAGGCTCTCTAGCTGTGGCACATGGGCTCAGTAGTTACAGCACACAGGCTCTAGAGCACGTGGGCTCAGTTGTGGTGCATGGGCTTAGCTGCACCACGGCATGTGGGATCTTAGTTCCCTGACCAGGGATCAAACCCATGTCCCCTGCATTGGAAGGTGGATTCTTAACCACTGGACCACCAGAGAAGTCCCTGTCCTTGATTGTGTTCTTAATTTTTAATTACTAACTTGCAAGAGCTTTGTATACATTCAAGATATTAAGCCTTTGTCATTCTATTTATTGCAAATATTTTCTCCAGAAAATGTTATTTTATGTCTTCAAATTTTAATTACAGTTTTAAACACAAACTAGCACTTCCACTGGTCCTTTCCTTTGCGATCAAGAAATTACATCCAATTCCTATACTCACTATATAATGCTATAACCATCACGAAGTTATAGGACAGACCTTTTCAATTGTATTTAATTTTATTTTCAAAAATAGTGATTTGTTAAATATTGTCTCCATTTAACTTAATTTTTACATCTCCATTTAACTTAATTTTTACATCTCCATATGTCTTTTTTTAAATTTATTTATTTATTTATTTGGCTGTATTGGGTCTTCGTTGCTGCACACAGGCTTTCTCTAGTTGCGGCGAGCGGGGGCTACTCTTCCTTGTGGTGCGCAGGCTTCTCATTGCAGTGGCTTCTCTTGTTACGGAGCACGGGCGCACAGTCTTCAGTAGTTGTGGCACGCGGGCTCTAGAACGCAGGCTCAGTAGTTGTGGCGCACGGGCTTAGTTGCTCCATGGCATGTGGGATCTTCCCGGACCAGGACTAGAACCCGTGTCCCCTGTATTGGCAGGCGGATTCTTAACCACTGCACCACCAGGGAAGTCCCTCCATATGTCTTTTTGAAGTAAGTTAACAAATCGTAACAAAATTTTTCTCTCCTATTTTGTATCTCAGTTGTATTTTTTTAATGGAATTTCCTTTAAAAGAATGAAAAGAGAAGCCATAGACTGATAAAGAACTTGTATTCAAAATATACAAAGAACTCTTAAAACTGAGCAGTAACAAAAAACCCAATTTAAACATGAGCAAAAGATCTGAACAGACACCACACCAAAGAAGATATTCAAATGACAAAAAAAGTATGAAAAGATGCTTAACATTCTATTTCATTGGGGGAATTGCAAATTAAAACAAAATACCACAACAGACCTATTAGAATGGCAAAACTCCAAAATACTGACAACACCAAATGCTGGCAAGGATGTGGAGCAACAAGAGCTCTTATTTGTTGCTGGTGGGAATGTAAAATGGTGCAGCTATTTTGGAAGATAGCTTGGCAGTTTCTCACAAAGTAAACATAGCCTCACCATATGATCCAGCAATCATGCTCTAGGTATTTTCTCAACTGAGTTGAAAACTTATGTCTACAAAACACTGCACATAAATGTTATTTCAGCTTTATTCATAATTCCCCAGACTTGGGAGCAACCAAGATGTCTTTCAATAGGTAATGTCTGGGGGAAGAGTATACTGAACGGAAGAACAAGGGCAAAGGCCCAAAGTGGGAACAGCATGTGTTGTCAAAGGACCAGAGGCTAAAGTAAAGTGGTAGAGGAGGGACCTTCCTGGTGGTCCAGTGGGTAGGACCAGGTAGGTCCAGTGGTGCTCCCAATGCGGGGGGTCCAGGTTCAATCCCTGGTCAGGGAACTAGGTCCCACGTGCATGTTGCAACTAAGAAGGCCACAGGCCGCAACTAAGACCCGGTGCAGCCCAAATAAATAAATATTAAAAAAAAAAAAAAAAGTGGTGGAGGAAGGAAAGTTAAAGGAAGTGAGATCAGAGAGACACCTGGGGCCAAGCCACTTAGGCCTGGGTAGGGACTTCGAATTCTAAGAGTGATGGGCAGCCACTGGAGGGTTTGAGCAGGATTGCGCTATGGTTGATTTACATTTTAACTGGATCACTGGCATAGCTGTTTAATGAATGATCTATGGGAGGATGCAGTAGACAGCCTCTACAGTAGCTCCCAACGACTCCTGCCTCCTCCTGTGCTGCCTGTGATATTGTGAGTTATAATAAAAAATATACATTTGGTCTTCGTCCAGTTCCTGGCACAGGAATTTCCAAGGTTTTTGTGACAAGAAAGATAAAGATGTCTTTTGTTATTTATAACAAGGTCCTTTCAACAATGTATCCGTTTATGCTAACAAGAGGAATTTGGGAAAACCCCTAGGTAATCTGAGGATGGAAACTAGTTGCCAAGGGAACCAACCTTGATGAGCGGATTGGAACTTTCAGCTCCCCCCTCCCTACCACATCCCAACCTCCAGCAAGAGAGGCTAGAGATGGAATTCCATCACCAAGAGGCAATGATTTAATCAATCATGCCTATGTAATGAAGCCTCCATAAAAACCAAAAGGGACAGTGTTCAGAGAGCTTCTGGGTGGACATGTGGAGATACGGGGAGAGTGGCTTGCTGGGAGACAGCATGGAAACTCTGCACCCATTCCCCATACCCTGCCCTATGCTTTTCTTCCATCTGGCTGTTCCTGAGTTATGCCCTTTTATGATAAATCAGTCATCTAGTAAGTAAATATTTTCCTGATTTCTGTGAGCCTCTCTAGCAAAGTAATTGAACCAGGGTGTTTGGAACCTCTGGTTTATGGTCGGTCGACAGAAGCACAGGTAACAGAATGGATTTGGAAGTGGCATCTGGGCAGGGAGTTGGGAACGTCTTGTGGAACTGAGCCCTTAACCTGTGGGATCTGATGCCAGCTCCAGGCAGATAGCGTCAGAATTGAGTTAAATTGTAGGACACCCAGGCAGTGTTGCAGAACTGCTTGAGGTATGGAAAACCCACCCACCTGGTGTCAGACGGGTTGTGGGTATGGTTGTATTGTATGAGTAAAGGGGAAACACACAGGAGGAAGTGAGTTTTTCCGTAAGGATTCTCCAGGGGCATTTCAGTAAAATGCCCCTGGAGAATCCCCTCCTCTTGAGTGTGGGCTGGACCTAGCGACTTGCTTCTGACAAATAGAATACTGCAAAAGTCATGCCATTTCCAAGAATAGGTTACAGAAGACTGTGCCTTTCTTCTTACTCACCCTCCCTCACTTGCTCTCCCCCTCAGAGCCCTCGCCCAGGGTAAGCCAGCTGCCAAGTTGGGATTAGCCCTATGGAGGGGCCCATGTGACAAGGACTGACATCTCCAGCCGGTAGCCAGTGAGAACTTGAGGCCTTTTATCAGCCATGTGAGTGAACTTGGCAGTGGATCTTCCCCCAGCGCGGTTTTGAAATGACTGCAGCTCTGCCCGCGCCCTGACTGCAGCCTTGTGAGAGACTCTGAGTCAGGGGACACTGCTAAGCCGTGCCTGGATTCCTGACCCCAGAAAGAGTGAGACACTTTTTGTCACATTAAGCCTATAGATTTGGGGTAACTTGTCATGAAGCAATAGATAACCAATACAGAGGGCAAGTTTGAAACCTGGAAGACCACTTTTATAGGACACTGAAATGGTCCATCCATCCTAGTGATAACGGTGGTTTGGACTAGCACGTAGCAGTGGCGGTGGTGAGAAGCAGCTGAATAGAAGATAACTTTTGTAAAGTGTCTGGCACTTAGCAGACACTGAACAACTGTTCATACCTTTTCTATTCCTTGGTAAGAATTACTCTAAGCAAGGACTAGAATTTCTAGGGGAGACTGAATTGATGGACCCTGTTCGGGAAATGACATGATACACTAATATGTCATATGGCAGAGTCTCAAAAGGATCTACATACTCGTTACAGGTTCAGTTGTGTCCCTCCACAAAAGGCAGACGCAGTTCAATCCCCAGTACCTCACAATGAGACCTTATTTGGAAATAGGGTCCTTGCAGATGTAATTAGCTGTGACAAGGTCATATATGGGCCCCTAATCGAATATATCTGGTGTCCTTCTAAGAAGACAGCCAGGTCTTGCTGTGACAGAGACACAGCAAGAAAGCCATGTGAAGATGGAGACAGAGATTGGAGTTATGCTACCACAAGCCAAGGAACACCAAGGTTCAGTGGTTGCCCCCAGAAGCTAGGAAGAGGCAAGGAAGTATTCTCCCCCAAAGCTGTAGATGGAGCATGACCCTGCCAACACCTTGATTTTGGACTTCCAGCCTCCTGAACTGAGAGAATAAATTTTCCGCTGTTTGAAGCCACTCAGTTTGTGGTACTTTGTTATAGAGGCCCTAAGAACTGATACAATACCTATAAATAAACGGTCTTCCTTCTTTACCTCTGCCTCACTAGGTCAGAAGATACTGGAGTCAACCATCAAATCTCATCCTTGAGCACCAACACAGCCCCATATTCATAAAGATGGTTAGGAAACACTTGGTACTTGGCGGCAATGATGATGGTGATTTACTTTCTTTTGTTGTTTCCAATATACACTCTGCTGAATACACCAGAAATCTTTCCAATTAATGTTAATGGGTGACCAGCCTCTGTCTGGTTCCCTCCATGGGAAATGAGGCCACTAAGAGGAAGTTATCAGTAAGGGATTTATGTTTTAGTAGCATGCTTAATTATGATACAGCCACGACTGTCTCTTGCACAGGAATTTAGCATGTAAGATTTACAGCTCTTAGCATAATTTTTGCCTTTATGTCTCAAAGAGCCTTGTCTCTGAGGTTTTATTGGACTAGCAACCTTTTTTCTATTGCGTCAGGCTGCCCCCTACTGTTTTGGTCTTATAATCTCATCCTGGCTGATACAGTTTTAAGTTGGTTTTCAAAATATGCATTTTCTGCCAGGGTCTGTAAACCTGCCTGCTCTCATGCCACAAAGAACACAGAACATTGGACTAGTGGGCATGGGGGAAGGGGGCCTTATTTTTTTCTTTTAATAAAGCCACTGAAGAACCCCACACACGCACACAAATATATATATATATATATGCTTGTTTCAAAACACTTCATCTGACCAGCTTAAGCTTGCAAGACAAATTAAATTTCCAAAATCAGAGCAGATCAGATTTTTTTCTTTCTTATTTCTTGAAGGCAGCAAACACCTTCAAGAGATATCCTCTCTTTTCATGATACAAAAACAGGGAAATATTTTTTTTAAGAGAAGCTGATGAAATTTTAACTAATCCAACCAGCCAGAGGAAAGCAATATTACAAAAGGGGCCTCAAAGGAAGGGTGGGATTTCTTTTCCGCTTCAAAGGCGTTGATGTGCAATGCTGTGAGAAGGCAGCCTGCTTGTGGGGACGGTCGGAGCGCTGCAGACACCCAAGCCCAGCCTCCTCTCTGCGGCCCCTCCCCGGCCAGCCCACTGCTTAGCATGTGGACAGGGCCAGCCCGTAGCCGGGAAGAAAAGTGACAGACTTATATGTATTCCACAGGATATATTAGTAAGGAAAGAAGAGAGAACCTGGAAATTAGTGTTTGGGCTTTACAACACAAATCTATTCTCAAGGTATTGGAGGAGGTGTTGGGGGGAGGGGATATCCAAAAGCCAAAGGTAATAACTGAGAACAAACTCTGTGCTGATGGTTTAAAAATCAGAAAGACCTCATTGCAGGGCAGCTTCCCCAATTCCTAATCTTTTCCCTTTCTCTTCCTCAACCCGCATCACTTCAGTGGTACCCAGACTGTGCTGCCCTCCCTCCAGGCCTTCCCATGGATGACTAGCTAATATGATCATCAGAGCTGTGCTTCTGTTCGACCACATGCAGCTTCCTTCCACAGAATGGTGGCATTTTGGCCTATACGGTAATCCTATAACTGGCTCTCGGCAGAGTCTGGTTTCCTGCGACCCTTGTCACTACCGAGGCTTTGTTCAGATCCCCCAACCGCCTGCATACACCTTTACTCTCTCTGCAGCTGCGTTGTGTCCTGCCCTATCTGGGCTGGAAGCCTCTGGCAGCGGTGGGGAGGGGCATCCTTTTGCTCTGCCTGTGCTGTTAGGCACTCCTGGGCCCAGGCCTGGGACAGTGCTCTCTCCCAGGGTTTACAAAGGAGAGTAAGGGCTTTTGGTGGGGATGTCACTGGAAAACATTTTTTATTGCATTGTGCCAGATAAACCCAAAACCTATTCCATAAAAGACTTTTTTTTATTTTATTTTGCATGGTCGGAGAGAATAGCCCAGCTGCTATCTTTGGCTCGCCTCCATTTCTTACTCCCATTCATAAAATCTTTAGAGAAGGCCATGTGCTGCTTCCTCGCAGGGTGGATCAAGTTGCGCTCCAGTCCAGAATGAACTGGATATCCACACGGGTGGCTAGAAAGGCCCTGCACAGTCTGTCTGTCCTCTCTACTCTTACTCTCCCTACCTAACCATCCTCCACCATCAATCAATAACTCGCAAGCTCACCGTGAGCCACAACTAAGGAGCCTGCCTGCCGCAAGTAAGAAGCCCACGTGCCACAACTAAGGAGCCAGCGAGCTGCAACTAAGGAGCCCGCCTGCCGCAACTAAGACCCTGTGCAACCAAATAAATAAATAAATATTTTAAAAAATAATAATAATAGCTCATAGGCTCAGCCACTCTGGAGACAAAAGCCCAGGCCAGAAGCTGGGGGATCACAAACACTCACCAAGCTTCTGGCACTTGTGGATTTCACATTCACAGCAGTCTAAGAGACTCATGGCTGATAGCAATTTATCTTTTGCTGAGGCTCAAATTTGAACGTTAAATCCCATGACGCTAGTGTTTGGGAGTCAGTCACTTAGTAAGAGAGCCTAGTTAGCTTAGTTAGCGACCCTAAAAACACAGCATTATCATTCTTAATTTACCATATTCCAGGTACTGTACTAATTACTTGCTATACATCATTTCGTTTAACCATGATTATCCCCATTTTATAGATGAGAAAACTGAGATTCAAAGAAGTTAAGAAATTTTCTCCAGATCGTAGTGAGTGACATTGAGCAAGACCATAGAGCTAGTAAGTATGATTGAGAATCACACAGCTAGGTAGTGTGATGTGAGCAAGGTCACAAAGCTAGCTGGTGTGACTGAGATCCCAGAATAAGTGTGAGTGGAAAAATCACAGGCTAGCTGATCAGGAATTACACTCCAGGTCTGTCTTACCTTAAACTCAAGCAGTTACCCACCTCAGTTCCGCCTCCTCTGTCATTCTCTCCTTACTCTGGGCATGCGGCAACGAACATGAAGCCATAGAATTTTGTTACCATGTGGAAAATGGCCCTAGGTGCTAGAAATACCTTCAGTGAATACTGAAAAGGCTATTTGATTGTGGTTTGAGAATACACAAAGATTACACTTGGCTCTGGATAGACATACAAATCTGGAAAAGGCCAGGAGCCTGGTTTAAAACAACTCCACTTTTATGAATTTGAGAATTTTGAAAGCTCGTATAAAACCCTGTGCCAAGGGTTTTATATGAACAGAGAGAGAAACAGAGATCTATATACAGCCTCTCTATGTATATGGATATCAGTATACCGATAAGACATTTCCGGCTCTCAAGAATATAATGCCATTAGCATACCACGAGAAAGAACAATTAGAAGCTAAATTATGCAGGGATGACTAAGCACTAAAGGCGCTCAGGACTAGAAGTGCATTGAAGCATTCGGAGAATGTGCCTGAAGAAGGAAAACGTGAATTAGGCCTTCGAAGATGAACACAGTTTAGATGGCTGGAAGGAAAAAGGAGAGCATTCAGGCAGATGAAACAAACTAAAACAAAACTCAGAGGCATAAATGAGCATAACAGACATGGGAACTGTTAACCTAGATTGTAAGCTCCCTGGGGGCAGGAATTGTGTCTTAGCTTGTTCACAGTTCTACCTCCAGAGACTAGCACATGATGGGCACTCAGAAATTATTTGTTGATGTAAGGAAGAAAGGGGAAAGAAGAGAGGGAGAGGGGAGCAAGAACGAGAACTCAAATGAAGAAAGACAGAGTAGAAACACCTGACCACAGAAGAAGGTGTGTGTTAGGAGTGGAGAGAAATAAGGTTGGTAAGACTTGGTGGAGCAAAGGGAAAAAGGGCCTTACCAAAGTCAGGGCAGAGAGTCTGATTTAAAGCAGCGGGCAACAGACATAGAAAACAAACTATGGTTATTAAAGGGGAAAGGGAGTATGGGGAGGGATAAATGAGGCATTTGAGATTAACATATACACATTACTGTGTATAAAATAGATAAACAAAGACCTACTGTATAGCACAGGGAACTATACTCAATATTTTGTAATAACCTATAGGGAAAAGAATCTGAGAAAGAAGAGATAGATAGATAGATAAAAATTAAGTTGCTTAATTTCTCTGAAGGCTCAGTTTCTTCATCTGTAAAATTTAGCCTACTCCATAAGGTTGCAAAAGAAATTAAATGAGATAATGTATGTAAATCCACTTAGCACAGTGAGTACTCAATCAACTGTAGCTGTTATTACTGTTACTATTACAATTTATTAATATGAAAATTAGCTAACTCAAAAATAAATCCAACTACAATTCATTAGGAGTAGTAAAAAAAAAAAATGACCACACTATTACTAGTGTGGTACTAGTAATATTTACTAGTATTATTAAATTACTATACTATTAATATAGTAGTTGAGCATTCTTTTATTCTTCTGAACAGCAGAATAAATATCTTCATTTCATAGTCCAGAGGTGACAGAAATGTGTGTGTGTGTGTATGTGTGAAATACTGTCCAACAATCTCCCTCTATCTTTTCAAACTCAAACAGCCTATGTTCCTGAAGGACCCAGAGGTCAGCACCCTGGGAAGTTCTGGCGCTTTCCTCTACGAAAAGGCCATTCCATCACTCCCCCTCCAGATGTCCTTCTGGCACTTTACAAGTCTTTCATTAACTGAGGAGACACAAGTGTTTTCCTTCTATAAAAGGGAATATCTAGCACACAGAGCCTAGGCCGCCCTGAATCACTGTCCTGACGTCCTCTGCAAAATTCCTCCATCTTCTCGGAGTTCCACCTTTTTCCTATCTTCACATAGCTCAAGTCCTATCAAGCAGAGAGCTAACTTGAGAATGCAGGTCTCTTCTTCAAAGAGTTACTTTTACTTAGGCTATAAAAAGCAGTCAGAGACACTGAACGCCAGATATTTGAGGATGGATGAATGGTTAGCGGAACAGAAGGAAGGGGGAAAAGCACCTTAAAATCAACCACAACATCTGACAGAATCAAGAAAATTCTCTGTTATGGTGAAAGAGGCATGAAAAGGAACAGTTGAATTGTTAAAAGCTAAATCTGGGTTTCAAAGGGAAATCTTTTTTATAAAACTAAGGCAATCTCATTGAAAAACAGATTCTATTTTCCAAAAAGAATAAGAAATAAAATCTCCCAATCTTTTGACTCCCCAGCTTGACTCCCTAGAAGCAACCATACTTTATATTTTCTTATATCTCCTTCTAGAAATTGTCCTGCATTTATAAGAATATAGCGTGTGCATATATGTAATATGTGTGTGTATATAAATCTTCTTCTTGTATTATTTCTAAACCTGTCACTGAAAAAAATTATTTTAAAATCCTGATTCTTTTTTTAAATTTTTTTTATTGAAGTAGAGTTGATTTACAATGCTGTGGCAATCTCTGCTGTACAGCAAAGTGACTCAGTTATACACATACAGACATTCTTTTTAAAATCCTGATTCTTAAAGCAAAACTTCCTACTAACAAGAAGTAAAAGCCTTATACACAACAATCTCATGCCTTCACAAGAGTCAGCAAAAGTCCAGGTACTCTGTGAAACAGAAATAATCAAATGCTTCAAAATATTTAATTTCCTATTCCAAGAATGTGAAACAGGTGTAATTAAAATAACACTTTTTTAATTAAATGACCTCTCTTGACCAATCATCTGTGAATAATTCAGATTTCCCCCTTATTATTACTGTAAAATTAAAACGAGGTCATATAAACAGGAAGATCCTCTTTAACTATCTTTAAGCACCAGCAATATATATTTTCCACCAGTTAAAATCCTTAATGATACAAAAAATCTGTCAAGCGTAACTCCCCCAATTCATTTGCCTGAAACCATCAATATTTTATCATGCACTTGCAGTTGGCTTTAATTTAACAGTCCAGGTTACTAATCAAACAAAACACCCAAGTCATTAAAAGTTAGCGTGCCATTTAGAAAGTGCATTTCACGTTTATTAAAATATCTTTCATGCAGCCATTAGAAACCTAAAGTTTTAATTACAATCAGATATTTAGTTCTACTCCCATTATGCATTTGGCACTCTCTCGCAACTGCCCTGATTAATCTTCCAGACCAAGTTCATCCATTACCTCCCAAAATTACTTTCCTTATTTTCCTTATTTCCTTACCCCAACCCCTACAAAGAAGTAAAATGCATTTTAAAGGTGTGTAAAATAACTACCCAAAAGACAAGTCATTTAAAAGATTTCATTTCAAATGTAATTTATCCTTCATAAAAGACCAAAGAGGCATCATTCAGAAAGACAAACTGAAATTGAAAATTAGCTCTTCATGTCTCCATTGTCAATTTTCATTATTTATTTTTCTTGCTAATGATGGGGAAAGCTCAACAAGCATTTTCCTACAGTTTTCTAACTGTGTGATTCAATTAACTGTGATTTTTCTTTAAGCTTTTCAATCTTCCCTACTCTTGTTCCTGCCCTGGCTTGCTCTAAAGTTCCATGAAAGAGGAATCTAACTTTTTTTTTAAATGAACTTATTTACAAAACAGAAATAGACTTACAGACTTTGAAAACAAACTTATGGTTACCAAAGGGGAAATGTCGGGGGGAGGGATAAATCTGGAGTTTGGGATTAATGTACACATACTACTATATATAAGACAGATAACCAATAAGGACCTATACCGTATATAGCACAGGGAACTCTACTCAATATTCTGTGATAACCTATATGAGAAAAGAATCTAAAGAAGAATGAATATGTGTCTATGTATAACTGAATCACTTTGCTGTACACCTGAAACTAACATAACATTGTAAATCAACTACACTCCAACAAAATTTTCAAAAATAAAAATGTTTAAAAATTTAAAAAATTAAGTTTGATGAAAGAGACTACTGACATATAAAGCATCAGATTTCATATTAAATCTAGATTTTCAGAATTACAGCATTTAGATTCTCCATCAGTCATATTTGCTGCTCACTAAAAGACATTTTAGATGAGATTTAGAGCCAACAGCAGGTATGTGATCATCTGATCTCACTTCGAAGAGTCACACCAATGAAAATTGTGGGACCTGCTGTGGAGATGAAGGCCCCCAGCTGCCCAGGTATGAATGGAATTGAGAGTCCATTCAATAAACCATGGGATGTCCTTTAATGACTAAAAGTATCTTGCATCCATCAAGCTAACTCAAACATAAATCCATAAAAGCCACTGGTCTAAATAATATAAAATTATGTTAAATATAATTATCATACATTTTAATAGGAAAAAGAGGAAGATCTTAACTGAAATTCAGGTTCCATTTCCAACAATCGCTCATATTTTCTAAGTCAAGAGATACTGTGGAATCCAAAAAACAAAACAAATGAACAAACATAACAAAACAGAAACAATCATAGATACAGAGAACAAACAGGCAGTTGCCAGAGGGAAGCGGGTGGAGGAATGAGTGAAATAGGTGAGGGGAATTAAGAGGCACAAAATTCCAGTTACAAAATAAATGAGCCACAGGGATGAAATGTACAGTGTGGGGAATGCGTTCAATAATTATGCAATATCTTTGTATGGTGACAGATGGTAACTAGACTTACCGTGGTGGTCATTTTGTAATACAGAAATATCAAATCATTATGTTGTGTAACAGGAACAAACATAGTGTTGTAGATCAATTATACTTCAAAAAAACAAGCAAACAAACTCAGAAAAAGAGATCAGATTGGTGGTTACCAGAGGCGATGGGTGGGAAGAGGGGATTGGAGGAAGGTGATCAAAAGGTACAAACTTCCAGTTATAAGATAAATCAGTACTAGGGATGTGATGTACAACATGATGACTATAACTAACACAGCTGTGTGTCATATAGGAAAGTTGTTAAAAGAGTAAACCCTAAGAGTTCTCATCACAGGGAAAAATTTTTTTCTATGTCTTTTATTTTGTATCTATATGGATTAATGAATATTCACTAAACACACTGTGGTAATCATTTCATAATGTATGTAAGTCTGATCATTAGGCAGTATACCGTAAACTTATACAGTGTTGTATGTCAAGTATATATCAATAAAACTGGAAGAAAAAAAAGGACAGAGAGATAATGTGTCCCGAGGAAAACTAGTCAAAACAAAAGTGTGCCTGAGTTTCCCACAGCTCAGCAGATCATGACTTCCAAGTTCTGTTTCCTTTATATGTTGGGAAAGTATGAAGGCATGAGCCTCATGGTACTTGCTTCCAGTCAAAGGAAGTGTGTCAGAATATTGGTAGGTCCTGGGCAGAGGCAAGGAAAATAGCTTCTTGCCACACTCCGTGCCACACCTGGAGCCTGAAGCAGCTCTGCTTGAGCCCAGGGTTTGGCAAAGTCTCTCTTGAACAGCTCCATTCACTTGCCTAGAATTTTCCCAAGTCTCTAACGAGTTCCATCAGTTTAAGGCCTTCACTTCTCTAACCACAGGGGCTCAAACGCAGAGCAAGGGCCTGTAAGGGGGAAAACCCCATACCATTCCTTCCCTCTTCTGTGGCCTTGATTCGTGGTCCTGACCTCCAATCCAAAATCCCTCCTTTCTCACCCAGGTACAAAATCACAAATCCCTGGTACACAGATGGACGGAAAGAGATGAGCCAAAGTCAGTGAAGGTGTTATCCATTCTACTCAAACAGCATCCAAGCCACAGGTAGATCAGCCAAAAATACCTCTACTGAAAATTCCCGAAAGAACTGGAAAAAGTTTCTGCCATCCTAGAGAATCCTCATTTCTAAAGAGACAATGTGGAGAACAAAGGAAGAGAAGAGCATATTCAAGGCCAGAAGTCTGGTCTCCATGGTCTTCTTTAAGGATTCATCTCTAAATAAACAGGAATTTCACAAAAGAAAGGATATTTCTTTCCCTTCAGATTCACCTAGGTTGCTCCAGAGTTCCTGGAACTATTATGGAGATTCCAAATTATCCAAGTATTAATATTATCAGGCACTTGGCCCCGCTATTGGCCCCATGAGGAAAGACAAAGAACCCTGAATTCAAGATCCTGCCTCCAAGATGCTGACACACTATTGGGAAGACAGGCCACAAGTACATGAAACAACCGGACATCACCTACAACGCAAAGTACCCACTGTTCTAAATTAATATAGTGCAAACTGAGCACACAGAGAGTAGAAAATGCTGCCGTGGAGGGCCAGTCAAACTAGGCAGGGTGGCTTACAAACAGCTTCCCAAAGAGTGTGCATTCTTAGCTCAATCTTCAAAGACTCAGTTCATCAAACAGCTCTATTATGACAGCACACAGCTCAAAGTACGCAAGATTAAGCATTCAATGAACCCTTGTTGAAAGATGAATGCTGGACGTGGTATTCGGTGTAAACGACATGGTTTCCGAGGGAGAATTAGAATAAATCTGATAAGAGCTAGCATGTATTGAGTATTTACTATGTTCCAGGCACTGTGTTTAGTACTTCACAATCTCATTTAATCCTCACGACCCCATTCCAGTTATCTATTGCCAAGCAACACACTGCTCCAATACTTAACATCTCTGAACAATGACTATTTTATTATATTTCATGATTTCATGGGTCAGGAACTCAGCCAGGGCTCAGCCAAGCTATTCTTCTCCCCCGCATGGCATGGACTGAGGTTAATCAGTGGTATGCAGCCAGCAGATGGGCCCATCTGGAAGGTCCAAGATGGGATCACTCACATGTCTGGCACCTTGGCAGCAATGGCTGGAAGGCTTGCCTCAGCTGGGACTGTTAACAGGAATGCCTATATATGCCTTTTCTAGCATGACAGTTTCAGGGTATTTGGATTTCTTACATGGTGGCTCAGGACTCCTAAAAAGACTGATCCAAGGGACTTCCCTGGGGATCCAGTGGGTAAGACTCCATGCTCCCGATGCTGGGTTTGATCCCTGATCAGGGAAGTAGACCCTGCATACATGCTGCAACTAAGAGCCCACACGTCACAAAGAAGAAGTCTGCATGCCACAACTAAAGATCCCGCATGCCGCAACTAAGACCTGGCGCAGTCTAATAAACAAATAAATAAATAAATTTTTTTAAAAGACTGATCCAAAAAGTGGTAGCTGCTAGTCTCTTAAGGCGTGGGTCTGGAACCTGACACAACGTCAGTTCACCCACACTGTAAGGCAGTCACAGAGTCTACCAGATTCATGGGGCAGGGATATAGATCCTATCTCATTATGAGAAAAATATAAAGAACTTGTTACATATTTAATCTACCAAAAATTACCATCTGGTCACAAATTATTTACATTTTTCCTTTGTGTAAAATTCTCTGACTCCTTTCCAAGGTCCCCAAAGGACTCAGTTAGCTCAAGATCTGGGATCTCATCATCCAAATCAGATCTAAATCAGGTCCAGGTGTGGATGAGACGCCACAGGTACAGTTCTTCCTCTCATCAGAAGGTCCGTAAAGAACAAGTTATCTACCAACACACACACACACTCACACAATGACAGCACACAATCATGAGACCGGCATAGGATAATAGCAATAGACACCCCTATTCAAAAGGGGAAAGAACAGGAGGCACATAGCATTCATCTGGCCCATGATAGTTCTGAAATGCAGTTGGCCAAACATCATCAGTGGCTGGATTAGTGTCCAGTCCAGTCCAGGACTTGTGCTCCACATCTCTTGATTCCACTCTCTGAACCAACTTTCCTTTTTCATAAGAACTAGCCTGTGATTGTAGTTTAGTAGCCTTCTTAACTGCTTCTTGCCCATTGAAATTTGAGAGCTCTTTTTATTTTGAACTATCTTTGTCCGTTTTAGTCAAAGTTGATGTGGCTCCCATCAATTCAATTCTCTTAAAAACTCTGTGAGATTTCTATGAATTTCACTGGGATGCACTCCATTAAATAAAAGCCATACCCACAAATCTCTATAAGACAGTTCCTTCTCTGCCTTGGGCTGAATCCGAGTGCTATGGGATAATTAGAAGCCTTTTTTCTAGTTCTAGACATATCTTTAAATCTTTCTGGAAGATTAACAAAGGGTCTTACAGCCATATTTTTACATGACCTTGCCTTGAGGTCACTTTACTTCAAAATTCTTTTGCCAATGGAGAGGTAGGGAATGAGAAAGTTTTATTTTGAAACCCATTAAATCCTAGGTCCCTACAGTTCCTTTAAAAATTGTTAGAATACTGCCCCCCAAAAATTATACTTATGTCTCTCTATCCACACCTTATTATCAGTGACTCAAAGAAACCAATTGGCACCTTAAATATTCTGCCAGGAAATCTCTTTAACCAAATCCACCAGTTTGTTAGGTTTATGTTCTGTTTTTCCACACTACTACAGACAACAATACTGTCAAACTTTCCTCCACTACACAATAAGGGTCACATTTTTTCCAACCTCCAAAACCAATTTTATCCCTCTTTCCAGGCTTCACCAGTTGTCTTTTCAATGACCTTCTAGCTTTTATCAACAGCCTCCTCAAGGCCTCCTAGGTTCTGCCTACTGCCTAGTCCCAAAGCCATACATTTTAGGGTTTTATAAGAGAAGCACCCCACTTCCAGGTACCAAATTCTGTTCTAGTTTTCTATTGCTGCTATACTAAATAACTTAAAACAATAATCATTACATCACATGAGTCTGTGTGTCAAGAATTCAATCAAGACTCAGTTGGACAATTCCTCTGCTCCACATGGCATCCACTGTAGTCAATGAGTCACTTGCGGGTATTCAGCTGATGGGTTAGTCGGAAGGTACGAGATGACTTCATTATGGCTGGAAGGTTGGGCTTGGTTAGGACCATCTCATACTGAGCCCCCAGCATGGTGGTCTCAGGGTGTGTGGCCTTCTAACATGGTGGATCAGGACACCTAGAGAAAGTTTTCCTAGAAAGGGGAAGTAGAAGCTGCCAGTCTCTTATACCAGAAACTGGCACACCGTCACTTCTGCTATATTCTATTGGTCAAGCAAACACAGAGCCCAGATTTAAGGAGCAGAGACATAGATTTTACCTCTCAATGGGAGGAGTGTCCAAAAAATTTGGAGACATCTTTAATCTATGACAAATACTATGAGCTAGATATTCTTATTCTCATTTTACAAACAAAGAAAACTAAACCTAGAAAAATAGGTAATTTGCCCAAAGTTATACAGTTCTGGTAAAGCTAGAATTCTAACTTAATCATCTATCTGCATGGGAAAGTAAATAAAGCAGCTGACAACTCCCAGAACGTGGTGATTAAAAGGGCATCATCTTCTGGAGAAACAAGGTATCTGCCTGTGTAGCCCTGTTACCTATCAGCTCAGGATACAAGCTTCCTCCTTTCATTTCATCCCTGCTCTCAGGTGGATTTCTGCAAGTTGCACTTCGTGAATGTTTATAAAAGAACAAATGATCACATACTACAAAAGTCTTAGAAAGGTAATGCCCTAGTCCATTTATGAAAGTGCATCTGACAAATTCAGCCTGACAGTATGATCTCTCAGAGGTGTAGGAAATAACGAGGGAAACTCCTCTTCTGGACCAACATGGGAAAATTGTATGGTGAGGATGAAATGGCAGGAACATTGGGGAGCAAGGGACTTCGTCATCCTAGAGTGATGACTGTTAGGGAAGAGAGAGCTGGTGTAGTCAGAGGCAAGCCCTCTTGCTATATGGCAGAAAGAAAACGTAGCTATGGGTCCACAGTCTGTGGCCCTGCAAGGGGAGACGAGGCAGGAAGGATGGGACTTTCAAATCTAAAATTCAGACCTAACTTCCAGAAATGATTCCCGGGAAGGAAAAAAGAGAGGAGGGATTGGTGTGGCTACACAGAAAGTGTCCTAACAAGCTCAGATTTAGGATACGCATACCACAGATGGGGTCAAGGGACCCAGTGCCAAAATTACATGCAAAAGTTGGTGCAAATCAATGGGAATTGTGTCAGGAAGGCTAAAGCCGAGAATGCACAAGCGATGCCAAAGACGAGACTTTTTATGATTTCGTTTGGAGCAGGAACGTGGAAAAAATAAGCCTGACGAGCAGAGATTATTGTGCAATGTTAACAGATCATAGAGAAAACAGAACTGTTCAACTTCTATTTTGCTTCTTCCTTTTCTTTAAAGAGAATGGGCATTTGGCTGGAAAGAGAAGCATGAATATTGAAAAAGCTGAAGCCCAGGTTGAGGAGATGATGTTGAGCAAAATTCTCTTTCTGTCGAAAATGAGTTCATCTCTTCCTAAAAATCCAGTGTAATTGAATAGATGAGATGTTGGGACACTGTAAATGCAAGATTCTCCCCTGCACAGTTTAGGATGAAAAACAAACAAACAAAATAAAACATGTGCCAGTCAGCTCTCGGACTGCAGTCCTCTGATCTCCACACACAGAAGATAGCAGGAAGTCAGAAATCCAAAGGGGCTATGGACACAGAAGAATGCACAGTGACTGCTAACTGGTATGGAGTTTCTTTGGAGGTAATGAAAACGTTCTGGAACTAGTGGTGATGGCTTCACAACCTGAATATACTAAAAACCCCTGAATTATACACTTTAAAGGATGAATTTTATGGTATGTGCATGATATCTTAATTTTTTTAAATAATACATTATCACATTTTACTCATGCCTTCAGTATCAATTTTCTTTTCTGTGTCCACCGATCTTAAAAAAAAAACACACACAAAACCAAATTCCTTTTGAAAGTTCTTGTTCTCTGTGACTGATGACAAAATGTACAAACAAAACAGTTGGCTTTTTAGTTTTATGGGGGAAAAATGAAGGAGTATAACCAAACCTAGCACATTTTTTTTTAAAAAAAAAGCATTTCGTGTCATTTTTAAAAAAGAAAAAATGCGAGAAAAAGAATCAAAACTGTGGCAATATTACACTAAATTGCCCATCACAAGAAAGCTAGATGGGATAATAAATTAGCTAAAGTAGTGAGTCCAGTTCCTCAATAACTCTCTAGTAACTAACTGCACATACAATTGTTGAAAGAGAGGTGAAAAGGAGCTAGAATGGAAAAGGTTTAGTGACTTTAGTGGCCATAGCTTTAAAAGAAGCGGCAGAATGATGGAGCTGCTGGGCTATGAATGCATCTGAGCTATGAAACCTAGAGTCCATTTGGGTCCAGGGGGAGGAAGGGTAATGGTCTCACTCTAGTCTGTGTGGATCAGAATATCCAGAGCACTGTATGCCATTCCGGGTGCCACTGTCACAGAGGATCACAGGCAAACTGGAACCTGACAGAATATTGAAGGTCTGACACCATGACATAATTTACACCATTAAAAGGACAGATACTATTTAGCTTAGAAAAGAAAAGGAAAAAAAGAAATCTAAAACTTTTCTTTAAAAAAAGTATCAGAAAGGGTCAGTTTTTGGATCTTCATGAGTCATATTAGCAAGACCTCAAAAAAAGGAAAAACCCAAGGTTGTCAAACATTTGAAGTCTGAGTTGAGTAACCTCAGACAAAATAGGTACATAACCAGAAGTCACAATTAACTGATGTCACAAATAAATGTGAGGGAGCAAGAAAGGGGGCCTTCAATTAAAAGTGGAAATATAACCTGGCCATCAGGGAGAAGGAAAAAGGGAAAAGACAGTCAATAGAGACATATACTTGGTGAATTCCTCAGGCAAGTCCCAGGGATCTGTATTATTTAAATGTCCCCAAATGGTTAGCAGACATTTTGTCCAATCCAAAAAGTCCCTGAGACATTTGGTCCATAAGACATGGTCTATGCTAAAAGGTCCTTGAAATCTGGCTCTATCCAAAACATCCATGAGCATAGTTGGTCCATGATAAATGGTTTTGGACAGGACCAAATGTCAAGGACCCTCTGGCATGGAAGAAATGTCTTATGAATGTTTTGGACAGGACCAAATGTTCCTGCAAGTATCAAGGACACTTGGGGGTAAATCAATGTCTTATGAATGTTTTGAACAGGGCCAAATGTCCTGCAAGGACCCAAACAATTCTTAAGCAGCCAGAATGGGATCTGTTTACCACCTGGCATTTGGAAACCACTCTTCTGGAGAGCTCTATAATGTCACATATGTCCTTAAAATTCCTAAATCAGGGACTTCCCTGGTGGCACAGTGGTTAAGAATATGCCTGCCAATGCAGAGGACACTGGTTTGAGCCCTGGTCTGGGAAGATCCCACATACCATGAAGCAACTAAGCCCGTGTGCCACAACTACTGAGCCCACGTGCCACAACTACTGGAGCCCATGTGCCACAACTACTGAAGCCCACGCACCTAGAGCCCATGCTCTTCAAGAAGAGAAGCCACCACAATGAGAAGCCCACTCACTGCAACAAAGAGTAGCCCCCGCTCGCCGCAACAAGAGAAAGCCCACATGCAGCAACAAAGACCCAGTGCAGCCAAAAATAAAAATAAATAAATACAAAATTTTTTAAAAATCCTAAATCATTCCCTGTGACCGCCAAAAATAAAATTCAAAGTTTTAAACTTGGCTTCAGAACTCTACCTAGTATGACCCAATTCTACTTTTAAAATTTTATCTCCCATTCCTTCCCATCACCAGTCTTGCCCTCTGACGAAACTCATGTATCTATTACTCATCCAGCATACATCTCTATTTGCTCCCTGTGTGCATCTGTTTATTCCATTCCCTACCCCTGGAAGGTGTTCCTCTTTGCATCCACCCACCCGTCACCAAACCTGCTATTCATCCAACCACCTTGAAGCAAAGGCTCAAAAGCCAATTAATGAATTCTTTCTTGATTATTCCATGCAAAAGGTATTCTATCATCCACATCCCTCTCAACTCTTGATCATTTAGTTACTTCAACTTAGGTCTCAGTTCCTTTATCTGTAAAGCTATAATAATAATATTACCCAATTCATAGGGCTTTTTGAAGACCGAATTTATAAATATAAAGCACATAGAACAGTGACAAGAATATATGAGCTCTGTAATTTGTGATTATTCTTATTAGTAGTATGATTATTTTTACAGAAGGAAGTTAGTAGGACAAACCATAGTCTCTACTGCTACAGTTGGTCCTGAAGCTATAACCAATACCACCCATTTATGATTCTCTACCACCAATTCTAGATTCCTCTCCCTCTGGCTAGCTTCTGCTGGTCTAGGTTACTTGCCTGCTGGGTGACCTAGACCTTCATCCCTGAAAGGTCTGAGCCCATGGCTAATTTGCCCTGTCAGGCCTCTGTAGCTATAATTCCTTTCTCACATGAGAACACCAAGAGATATGCCAATGGATCTCCTGAGTTCTAAACATTCTCTTCCCTTTCCTTATTACAGAGCAGCAACCCTACCTCCTCATGGTGATCAGGGTCAATTACCTTTGCCACTATAACTCCTTTCTTAGCCTTAGCTAACTTAATGGCATGAGAAGTATAAAATGTTAAGGTATAAACACAGTTTAGATTTAGTGGGAGTCTGACTGAGATCCCTGATGGAAGTAAGCCCATCAGGGAACCAGAACCTCCCAAACTTCAGAAACTAAATTTGCAGGCACAAGAAGTACCTATTCACCATGCAAGTCACTTGACCCAGACTCATGCTCTACACAAAATCACATAATGGCCATTGACTCAAGAAATACTGCACCTTAAAGGACAGTGTTCCAACCTTGTAGATTATCATCTTCAAGATGACACTTTAACCACACCTTCAAGAAGTCATCCCAATACTTTTCAACCTATCAGCATACTATGTACTATGTGGTAAAATTGGTGACGCCATGATCATATGTTCATTGTTTTACCTCCTTAACATAAAGTGAGTATACCTTGATCAGGGTGACATGTGAGATGCTTTTTTTGGTACATCAGATACCCTGTGAGCTCTCAGTGGTAAATCAGGCAAAGACTGTCTGACATCTACTGGATGATCCTCCTGACAACCTGGATGAACAGTGTCTCTTCTGCAGCAGATGCTCTCTAAAATGCTTTAATACGCAATAAAAAAAAAAAGATGCTGACATTTTTTGCCCACTCTCATAGTTGCACCCACAGGGCTCCTCTCAAGACCAGGGAGAAGAATTTTGGGCAGTGCACCTGGTCATCCATTGTATGTGAAAAGTAAAGTTGTCCAAGGTAAAGATATACACGGATTCCTAGACAGTGGAGAATGGTTTGGCTATCAGTCAGGGGCCTGGAAAAGTGAAGGTGTGCTGTTGGCCTTTCCAGGTCAAAGCAAACCGCTTCTGGTGTTCTGTACAAATTGGTATGAGGACAAATGTATTAGTTATTATTGCCTATCAAGTGTTGGAGGCTGTGCTGATTGGCTCCGATAAAGATTCTACATCTGAGGCAGATGCAGTTAGAGTCACTACCTGATTAAGATTACAATATTCTTAGTCATTCTCTAAATCTCTCCAAATGCTACACAAGTGAAACAGGTGATTTAAATGGGAATGTGCTAGGTATCACCAACCCCACATATTTTAAGTCTCTGATGCAGGCATAATATCTATAGTTCACCCATAGATGCATATTACTTCTAACTTACTACCTTGGTAGGGAGGCGAAGTTCCAGAAGCTTTTATTTAGCCCTGCCTATTATAAATGGCCCTTATCCCATGGGACACAGAGCGAGTGCAGGTATTCTGGTAGTTACCAACTGTGTATCTTCCAATATTGCATTCAAGAACTGGGAAAATAACCACAGGGTCCCTGGATCAATGCAACCACTGTGAGTTAGTTAAGTTTCCACTTGTCACCTGGCCACCATAAGTCCCCACTTTGACTTACTGGGCCTTTTTAGCATTTTACTTCCCCAGAAATTAGCAACAATACAGAGCCAGTATCTAGTAATACCCAAGAGGTTTTTTCCTTACTGCACATTTATTCTAGTAAATAGGCACGAGTTCCCACTGGGGAAGACTTGAGAGAAGATTTACTGTATATACTTGTGGCAACATTACTAGGTCCTTCCCAAGGGGACCCAGCTGCCCTTCAGTCAAGGAACTCTGAGTCTGTGCACTGGCTTAGGTCTGGAAGATGGGTGAATGGCCATGACTCTCCACTGTGGCAATTTCAATCAGGTTGTTGGCCACCAGATCTGGAGTTTGTATTGTTGTTGTTTTCTGCTATATGAATGCAGCAATACTCTAGTAGAATGCCCAACCCCTTCATTCATAATTATGCCATGATCACTTGGCTACTGTGAGAGAACCCTGTGGACCAAAACATTCTGATTACCAGTCACCCTCCTACCCTTAACAGTAAAGTTTACTGAATGAACTTGAGCTGGTTCACAGCAAGCAGCCTGCTGGATTACTGCAGCAACTTATAGGGGAGTGAGTACCAATGGGCCTCTGCCTACTGTTAGGCACCACATCATCAGAGGAAAGAGAAAGAGAAAAAAAGCATGCCGAAACCAAAAAGAGAAGCCCCTTCCTCCCCTATGCTGTGCAGTCTCCCTCCAGCACCCTCCGTTGTTAAAGCCTAATATTGTACCAGATGGCAACGAAGAAATGATTACATAGTCCAGCTCCAAAATCACAAGGCAAAAGAAAAAAAAAAAAAAAACGAAAACAAAAGTGGATTTGGAGCTAAGAGATAATAAGCTGGTAACTAGCACATATGCTCACTGCTCTGAGACTTTGATTCCTTCCTTGATACCATGCCAAGGCAGTTCTGACCTTACTGCCTCTTTCATTACGTGCCATCACTCTTTCCAAGCTTCTTTGAGCCATCCAGCAGCATACTGAGCCTGGCTCCAAGTGTCCCTGCCAGAATATTAAATCCTGAGTCACAGGTGAGTATATTCATTGTAACAAACTCTTGCCATATCTAATTCTATAGTCTATACTACCAGGTCATCACTCTTAAAACCCACTCCCAGGCTAATACGCCAGTATTTAATAGCCAGTTCCTGCAGCTCTGCTCCTTTCTCCTTCAGCAGGGCCAGCACTTCATCAGTTGGGATACAATACGTGACCAAAATTACTAGTCTAATGGCCAGGAAGGGAGGTGAGGGCAGACTCTGAGGACAGCATGTACTGTCTTGCAGAGCATTTGTTCCTGTTGCAACCTCTGCATAGTCTTTACATGAGGGATCGGTGCTGCTATCCTCCAGCAAGAGGAAATGGTCCATTTCTGCCATCCCAGGGGGTTCAGGGGAATCTGGTGATGCAAAGGTCTCTGGTGCACCCAACTGTCCCCACCTCAAGTCTCAGGGTCTTACGCCTTCCCTATCAGGATCTTAACTTTCACATGAAAGAAGTTGCTAATGTAGTATTCCCTGAAGTTCTGCTGTTCTTACACTCAGATCCTGAGCTTTATCTTAAGCGTGGTCCACCCTCTGGTTGCTGCACTGGAGGCCTTCAGACTTTCACATCATACTTTATTTTGATAATGAGCTTGTCATTTTCTCTCGTCAATGCATCAGTAAGCACCCAAAATTAACGAACTCTTCCACTGTCCTTTTAATTACTGTCTCCCTCAAATCTCTCAAATACTAGAGAGAGTGCATAAACCAGAACATTCTCTTCAATCTATGTTCCTATCTCAACCCACCACAGGTGAAAGTGTTAATATTTGCAAGGCTCTGATATGTCAAGCTACAGCACTTCACCTATTACAGTGATGGTCCTTGTTGCCATCTTGCTGGTGAGTTATCCAACCTTAGAATCCCATCCTTAGGAACTGCTGCCTAGGACCAACTGTCTTAGGGAAGATTCAGGTAGAAGTGATTTATTAAGAAAAAGTCCTCTGGAAAAACTGTTAAGAGAACCGGGGGAGTAGGACAGGAAATAGGAGGAAACAAAGCAAGGCACTGTATTATCTATCTATTGCTGCATAACAAATTTTCCCAACACTTTTCTTTTTGAAGGTTGCTTTAGCTATTCAGGGTCTTTTGTGTTTCCATACAAATTTCAGAATTATTTGTTTGGAATTTTGATAGGGATTGCATTGAATCTGAAGGTTGCTTTGGGTAGTATGGACATTTTTTATATACTGATTCTTCTAATCCCTGAGGATAGTATATCTTTCCATTTGTTTGTGTCATCTTCAATTTCTTTTATCAACGTCTTATAGTTTTTCAAGTACAGGCCTCTTACCTCCTTGCTTAGATTTATTCTTTCTGATGCAATTGCAAATGGAATTGTTTTCTTAATTTCCCGGATAGTTCATTTTTAGTGTATAGAAACACAACAGATTTCTGTATATTAACTTTGAATCCTCCAACTTTACTGAATTATTTTACTAGTTCTAACATTTTTTAGTGGCCTCTTAAGGATTTTCTATGTACAGTATCATGTCATCTGCAAACATAGTTTTACTTCTTCCTTTCCAAATTTGGATTCTGTTTCTTTCTTTTTCCTATCTGACTGCTGCAGCTAGGACTTCCAATACAATTTTGAGTAAAACTGGTGAGAGTGGGTATCCCTGTCTTGCTCTTGATCTTAGAGGAAATGCTTTCAGCTTTTCACCATTAAGTGTAATGTTGATTGTAGGCTTGTCATATGTGGCCTTTATTATGTTGAGGTATGTTCCCTCTATACCCACTTTGTTGAGAGTTTTTATCATAAATGGATGTTGAATTTTAACAAAAGCTTTTTCTGCATCTATTGAGATGATCGTATGGTTTTTATTCTTCACTTAGTTAATATGATGTATCACACTGATTGATTTGCAGATATTGAAAAATCCTTGCATCCCTGGAATAAATCCCACTTGATCATGATGTATGATCCTTTTAATGTACTGTTGGATTTGGTTTACTACTATTTTGTTGAGAATTTTTACATCTATGTTCATCAGTAATATTGGCCTATAATTTTCTTTTTTTGTGATATCTTTGGTGTTGGTGTCAGGGTGATGCTGGCCTCATAAAATGAGTTTGGAAGTGTCCTTCCTGTTCAATTTTTTTTTAATAGTTTGATAAGGATAGATGTTAGCTCTTCACTAAATGTTTGGTAGAATTTACCTGTGAAGCCATCTGGTCCTGGGCTTCTGTTTCTTGGGAGTGTTTTTATTACTGATTCAATTTCTTTACTGGTAAACAATCTGTTCATATTTTCTAATTCTTCCTGATCCAGTCTTGGGAGATTATACATTTCTAGGAATTTATCTCTTTCTTCTAGGTCATTCATTTTATTGGCATATAATTGCTCATATTAATCTCTTAGGATTCTCTGCATTTCTATGGTATTAGTATAACTTCTCCTCTTTCATTTCTGATTTTATTTATTTGTGCCCTCTCTCTTTTTTTCTTGATGAGTCTGGCTAAAGACTTATCAAATTTGTTTATCTTTTCAAAGATCTGGCTCATAGTTCCTTGATCTTTTCTATTGTTTTTAGTCTCTATTTCATTTATTTCTGCTCTGATATTATTTCTTTCCTTCTACTAACTTGGGGTTTTGTTGGTTTTTCTTTTCTAGTTCCTTCAGGTGTAAGGTTAGATTGTTTATTTGAGATATTTCTTATTTCCTGAGGTATGTATCACTATAAACTTCCCTCTTAGAGCTGCTTTTGCTGTTTCCCATAGATTTCGGATCATTGTGTTTCCATTTTCATTTGTCTCCAGGTATTTTTTTTATTTCCTTTTTGATTTCCTCATTGACCAACTGGTTGTTTAGTAGCATATTGTTTAGCCTCCACGTGTTTGTGTTTTTTGCAGTTTTTTTCTCATAGTTGATTTCTAGTCTCTTGCTACTGTGATCAGAAAAGATGCTTGATATGATTTCAGTCTTCTTAAATTCACTGAGACTTGTTTTGTGGCTGAGCATGCAATATATCCTGGAGAATGTTCCATTTGTACTTGAGAAGAATATGTACTCTGCTGCTTTTGGTTGGAATGTTTTATATATATATATATATATATATATTCCATCTGGCCTGATTT